>NC_089205.1:11505262-11662762 GCF_963930695.1 Labrus bergylta | reverse complement strand
ATTTTATTGTAAGGCAGGCTATAAAAAGCATTAGAGGACACGAGGGATGCTATGAATGACTGGGAAATTCTGGGAAATCAAAAGCTGGCTTACTAAACATTCATGGCACTATTGAGACATGACTAAAAGAGATAACAGACAGTCATTCATTTCATTTCATCAAAGGCATTTCCAACCATCTCTCTTACACACTCATTTGTTTTTATGGTTGTGTCTTATGCTCTTAACCACGGTCTAATCCCTGATTAGTGTTGGAAGAGGGTGTTTAATGCTCTCTCCACTTGTCTGCTCCTGAACTGTGACACACAAGAATGCTTAAAGCCACAAATGCAGGCACTCACACGCATACTGACTAGTACTCGCAGCAAAGGCAATCCACGTAAAAGCACAACAGAAATCACACCTTTTTTTCATGCAGTGCTACTTGCAAGTTCTTCTTCTTGTCAAACATGCATTTTGAAAAACTTGAAGAAAACAATGTGTTCACTAGTGGAGAAACTGCACAAAAATATCTAACATAATAATGCTAATTCTGCCCAAACCAACCCCATGGAGGTATAAGTACACCACACAATTAGCTGAGTAATTATGTTAAGTACATTCACTGTGATTTGGAACTGTAAGCATCTGTGAGGTTATAAGGCGAAGTTATAAGGCAACCATTAAGGGTTTATACAATATACAATATAATATGCCTGGCCAATCACTCCTATGGTAGCACTGGCACTGTTTAATTAATTTAGATATTCAAGTCTGCAAATCACTCTTATTTCTGCCCAATCAAGGCTGCACAGTGGGCAGGAATGTAATCCTTATTTTGACTGTTCCAGGAGGTCTAGTATGGAGTTATACCCACTGGAAAGGAAAACACTGTGTTGGTAATTGGTCTACCATCAGTTCAGTCAATGATGCCAATCGGACTCACTTAAGCCCCTGACCATTCAGAGAAAATAAGTGGAACCTTGCTACCTTGCATTAGATTTCTCAGCTGTTGGCCTGTTCTGAATCTGTATTACCAAAGCCAAAATTTACTTTTTTAAATTAATAAGTTTTAGGGTTACTTTAATGCACTTGCACTTTAATTTCTGAAAGGTTTCAATCAGAACATGAAGATGTGTGACAGATATAATATCACTGAATAAATAAAAAATACATGAATATAGATAGTCTCCTGTGGTATCTAAATCTGAACAGTATTCCATATGGAATTCAACAATAGCAAACCAGTGTTAATGGATTACAGCACACCTCTCTGTTGGCACTGGGGTTTACAAACCAAGTACTGTTCTTAAGGTGTCATCACGTTTAATTAGAGCTTCTAAATCAAGCATCTGATTTGACAGTGAAAATGGAGCTGCTAATTTGTAGCAAGAAAAGTTATAATCTAGACTTGATCAGCTTATCACTCCAAATTACAGTAAATTGTTCCTTAATAAAGACAAAATGAGAAAAAGCACAAATTATTTTTACTTGTTCTACTTCTTTCTACTTAAATAATACATTTAACAATACATTTATTTATAAAGCGTTTAAATCAAAGTGCTGTACAAAGCAATACAGTTAAAATACAGGAAAAACATACAGAGAAATCATGACTCATACTCAACAGTAAACAGATGGGTCTTTAACTTTGCTTTAAAAACCTCAACAGAACAAGCCTGCCTAATGGCCAGAGGTAAACTGTTCCAAAGTGTCGGTGCACGGAAAGAAAAAGCCCGCTCACCAACTGGCTTCTTTCTGACCTTTGGGAGACTCAAAAGACCCGTCTCCTGAGAACGCAGGGCTCAGGCAGGCACATAGGGGTTCACCAGGTCGGTAAGATACAATGGTGCGCTGCCATTTAATATTTTAAAAGTTAGCAGCAGCACCTTAAAATCTGCTCTGGCATGAATAGGGAGCCAATGAAGAGAGGCCAACACCGGGGTAATGTGTTCATATCTGCAGGATCCGGTCAGAACACAAGCTGCAGCATTCTGAACCATCTGCAGACTTCGCAGACTTTCCTTTGGCAGACCCAACAGAAGGACATTACAATAATCTAGCCTAGATGACACAAAGGCATGGATGAGGACCTCAGCGTCCTTAAATGACAAGATTGATCTGATCTTGGAGATGTTTCTCAGGTGGAAAAAAGCAACTCTGGTCACCTCCTTTATGTGTAATTCAAACGATAGTGTCTGATCAAAAAGCACACCAAGATTCTTAACTCGGTCTCTGCGATTGATTACACAATCATCGAAAGACATCGAAAGTAATAGGATCAAAAAGATATAAACCAGTTTCGCTGGTCCGATAAACATCATTTCTGTCTAAGCAGAATTAAGCAACAAGAAATTTTTTGATAACCAGCTTAACAGCTGCAAGACAGGCCTCAAGTTTACCTGTATTGTACTTACTTCCTACACCTAATGGCATGTACAGCTGCAAATTGTCGGCATAACATTGAAAAGCAATCCCAAAAAAATGCAATATCTGACCCAGTGGGGATAGGTAAAGTGAAAACAGCAATGGACCCAGTACAGACCCCTGTGGAGCTCTGTGCCTAACAGCACAGGACTCAGAGAGTATGTTGTCGTATAAAACACATTGAGATCTTTCTGACAGGTAGGATCTTAACCACTCTAGAACTTGTCCTGAGATGCCAAAATAGTTCTCAAGCCTATCCAGTAGAATACAGTGGTCCACCGTATCGAAAGCAGCGCTAAGATCCAATAACAATAAAACACTGGTTGAGTCTGAATCTAAAGATAGTAGCAAATCATTCACCACTTGTGTAAGTGTTGTTTCTGTCGAATGATTTACCCGAAAAGCAGACTGAAATGGCTCAAATAGCTTATTTAGTGATAAATAATTTAGAAGCTGATTTGAGACCACTTTCTCTAAAAAACTTTTGACAAAAAAGCAAGGTTTGAAACAGGTCTATAGTTGGTCAGGGAGTCTGCATCCAAGCTAGGCTTCTTTAGTAAGGGTTTTACCACAGCAGTTTTGAAGCAAGCTGGAAAAACTCCTGTGAGGAGGGATGAGTTTAATATAAAACATAAGGTCCTAGACAAGACAATTTGGAAAACATTAAATCTGATGTTGATGCCATTGGACACTGTGTCCTAAAAATTACATCAACCCTTCCTGCAGGAAAATTGGCAAAGCTTACGTTAAAAGCTATTTTACATAAGATCCACTGGTGGAATATTTGAAAGAATGAGGAATCCACTGCATTGGCACATTCCTAATTAAGAGGGTAAAAGACTGCAATATGACAAATGAGAAAAGATTTGAAAACAAAGGGAAGAGGGGGGGCGCGCTAGTGGCGCAACGGTTAGGCGCGCAATGGTTAGGCGCGCAACACATGGCGCATCCCATGTGTTGAGACTCTCGTCTTGAGCGGTAGGTCCGGGTTTGCTTCCACCCGTGACCCCCTTCCGCATGTCGTTCCCCGCTCCCTCTCTCTGGTTTCCGACTCTATCCACTGTCCTCTCTCTGCATTAAAGGCACGAAAAGCCCAAAATAAATCTTAAAAAAATTAAAAATTTAAAAATTTAAAAAAACAAAGGGAAGAGGGTATCTTGATTTCAGAGTAAATTTAGGGAACCAGGAAGTTTCTGCTGCACCTTTACCCCTGTAACTTACTCGTTGTTTGAAAGTTGGCATGACAATAAAGCTGTGAACATAGTCTTTTCTTTAGTTGGCAGCAAACTACAGGAAAAAATGAAAAAATTGAATGGAAAATCCAAAACCCACATAAGGGTTCCCAAACTAGCCATAATTGCAACATACAATAAACTCAGGGGAGATGCTGACCCTGTTGATATGCTGATAAACCAAGCTTCACACCAAATTATAGGAAAACTAGCAAGGGGGATCCATAGTATAGTTTGTCAGGAGCTACAGGATTTGGAGACATTTTAGCCAATTTGGTGCTTCCGACAGTTATGGAAAGACTTTTTTTGCTGTTTCAGCATGACTGTGGCCCATTGTACAGACAGAGGTCCACAAAGTCGTGTTTAAAACAGTTTCATGGGAAGGAACTTGATTGCCTGCACGGAGCACTGACCTCAACCCCAAGCAACACCACTGGGAGGAATTAGAACATCAGCTTGGAACCTGGCCTTTTTGTCAAGAGTCGGTGTCCCATTCTCAAAGTGCTTGTTCGGCTGAATTAGCTCAAATACTCATGGACACACTTTTATAGAATGCTGTTCTAAAAGAGTGGTAAGTTCTGGAGCTACAAAGAGGGGCTGACTCTGATCAATGGCCTAATGGCCAATGGTTTGAGAAAGGTGGTCCCGATAGCTCAGGCCTGATAGTCATGTGTCCAATGCCTTTTCTTACTAGGTAATGAATCAGACAATAGGATCTGTGTTACAATTCCATGAGTAAAAAAGATCTTCCAGACACATCAGTGTTCTTAGGTGATTAGACAAAATAAAATTCGTTTAAAAGTAAATTTAAAATATATAATTGTTGCATATGCAAAAATCAGGGCCTGAAAGCAGTATTTGCCACTTCCATAGCTTAGGTTGCCAGATAAATAATCTAAAACCACATAATTTTGTTCTGATGTTGTTAAATACCAAGAAAATATTAGCAACAAAAGGTTTATTTGTTACCTCCAACTTGGATTATTGTAATCATCTTTTATCAGGGTGCTCTGGTAAGTGTCTAAAGACTCAACTAGTCCAAAATGCTGCAGCTCGTGTACTGACTAGATCTAGGAAAAGGACCACATTACCTACTCGAGTATTGGCTTCTCTGCAATGTCTCCCTATAAAAGAATATAATTTAAACTCCTTCTTATCACTTACAAAGCTCTTCATGGTCAGGCACCATGCTCTTGGTACCTACGGTCTCAAAATATACTATGGGAGGTATCAGGCCTCTCTCTTTTGGAATTGTCTACCAGTCAGAGTCCGGGAGGCAGAAACACTCTGTACTTTTAAGAATAGACTTAAAACATTCCTTTTTGATAAAGCTTATACTAAGGCTTGGTGCAGGTATAGACCAGATAACCACATCTTTTCCTGGGAACTCCTGAGCTCTTGTAGGGTCATCGTGATCGTTGGTGGAAGGCCCGCCTGAACTATTTTTGTAAAATAGCTGAATTGGTTATGACTGTGCTGTCAGGGGCGCAAAAGGCCAAGCCTGCCTTCACCTGTCAGCCAACAGAACACCTGCACAAATTCATTGTGTAAATGAGCAAAGTCCTGTAGCAAAGCCCCGGACTGCTCTCATACAATCATGAGATATCGTTCAGTTCCAAAGATTCACAAAGTTTACGTAAATTAACTGACTTAAAAACCCTGTGTTCTCTGATCTCAGGTCGCCAGATGAGAAGCCAGATCTAGCAAAATCTCAAAATTCATAAATACAACGCCAGAAATGTATCTAATAAATGAATGGACCTGACAGGTTACCTAAGTATATAGTAGCAGCCCATAAGTCAATTAGAATTGTTCAGCATTAAACAGCCTGATAGCTGAAGGGATAAAACAGTGTGAGTATCTGTTGGTACTCCTTGAAGGGGTAAGATAGCGCCGTCCAGAGGGCATTAAAGAAAAGACAGATGAAAGAATGTGTTCAGTTAGTAGAGTGTGTTATTCAGTTAGCATAAATACAGCAGTGACATTCGCGTAAAGCCGCTCATAGGACTTCTAAATGCAGCAGCAGCCAACAAGGATCCATTTATTTGACGGAAAGTCATCTATTTCATCTGATTCATAATTATAAACCATGGACAGCCTGGTCATTTATATGGACAAACAAGGTGCTGTTCAATGACCATTGGGTGTAGAGGGCTAAGTAAGAGTATGATCCATGTGCACATATTCCCAGGTAGATTTTGATAAGGAATCATTGTTCATGACAACAGATGAGCTCAGTAATCAGAGTTAACAGATATTAATTTAAGGACCCATTTGAACCAAACTGCCAAAAAAAAAATTAAAGTTCTACCTAGTGAGCAAAGTAAAACATAACTGTAAATGTCACTAAATGATCAATGATATTTTTAATTTCCCAAACTGAATGAAGTAATTACATTGAGTTCTAATCAGGGGAAGTGGTGGATCACTGGAGACGGGGCAGATTGCTATCTGTTTGACAGAGACGAGTCAAAAACACCTTTATCTGCACTCACATTTCCCCTCTTGCAACAGTACCTATCTCTTCATTACTTACTGATAGTAATGAGGGCATGGCAGTTAATTGCTTCCTGAAATAAAGGCGACTGTGTTTGTTCATGGGTCATTGATTTAAATAGTTTTGGTGCCTGTATGCTGGTATACATGTATACTGAGGACGCATTTGAAATATTTGTGTTATATGTGTTCTACAAATGCTGTCCAACTGGGCTCCGTGTAAAGACTGACTCAATGTCTCCTCCCTTTTCTTTTCTTTATCTCTCATCTTCCTCCCTTCATTATATCTCTTCCACACCTCTCCCATCCCCTACAGTCTTTTTCGTCACCGCTATCGTCACCTGAGGGTGTCTGTGTCTCACGATGCATTGCAATCTGCCTGCCACCCTGGTTGGGGTGGAACTGTAGTGACATCTACTGAAAGAGGAGAGGAGAAAAGAGGGGGTAGGAGAATACAGAGGGGGGAAAAAAGGAGAAGGCGACCGACAACAGTACAGTACCTGAAACACAGCAAGGGAATGGAGAGAGCAAAAGGAACTGCTGGAAACATGTCTCACCTTGAACTTATATAATTACATATTCAACTCAGTCATTTCATTTCAGAACACATTAAAACGTTTTTTTTTTTTAACAAAGGACAGTATTTCCCCCACTGCAGCAAAACTTTTCCTGATTTCGACTACTTTTTCTCAAGTCTTGCATTGTGTGCATATAATTGCTTTTCATTCATAACAGCAGCTCTTAAATGATTTTTATTCCAGTCAGCAGGCTGCGATACAGGCTGTCTGTGTTTTTGTAATTATTGTCTTAGTCACTGCCCGTCAAACCTGATTACGTGAGGTCAAGCCCAAATGGCTCTCCTGAGATGATGACAATAATTTGACAACAGACATAACATGCATTAGCCAAACATACACTCACACAAGATTAAAGACGGACACCTTTAAACACTAAGAGACACTCGTATTAGGCTGAGACAAACATGTGCGTATGCACGAGCATTTACACAAACGAACGCACAGCAGGAAATGCAGCCTTTGACAGGCATCTATAGCATACATAATTCTGCAGCTCGTTTACATAAACCATCCATCCAGTTGTACATGAATTAGAATCGCAGTTTTATGTGCAGGAAGCACTCATCATGTTATGATAATAACGCTGGGATGCTATGCAAATTCAGGAATGACATTTGGGAAATCTAGGGAAATTTGCCCCTTTTTTTCTGCAAATTGCATCATATTTTATAGATATTTAGCAATTAAAGACACTAAGAATAGATCTGTGTTCTGTAATACATCGTATAAACACATTTGTGTAAATGTGCTGTGTGGGGCTTAAATCAGGTTTTAAATATCAAAAATAAAATTAACCATTAAAACATTTCAGTTTATATGTTTATAGACAATAATTTCACTTTGGCAAAGCATATTCCATATTTGAATTCCACTTGCTGTCCTGACCTCAGCTGTGCCTCCTACTCTTTCCTAGTGTTTCTGTGTTTCTGTGTTTTACCCCTTCCCTGTGTGTGTGTTGTTGTTTCCCTGTATGTTTCTGTGTGTGTCTCTGTCTAGGCGTGGCACTCAATCACACTGCTGCTCACCTGGGACCCATCCACTCATCAAGCTCCTGCAGTATATAAACCCGGCTCTACAAACCAGTTTCCACCTTGCTGTTCAGTCTAATGGTAGTGTGCTGTGGCTAATCGTATTATAAATTTTGGATTTCATATTTGTTGACCTGGATATTTACTTTACCTCTTCCTGTTTCAGGATTATCTCTCATCCGGATTCTCAATTCTTGTGCCTCATCATGTCAAATTCTCAGCTCCTGCTAACCACCACCACTTGCATAACTTCAAACTATAACCATATGTTTCTGTTTTGGGGTTCCAGAATGACCCAACCTTACACTTGCAACTTAAGCCGCCTTTTTGGAATAGAAAAATATTAATGAGTGACACTGATTCATTATTTTTCAAAGAAACGTGAGACACTTTAGAGGCTAAACTAAAAATCTTGTGGGTTCAGGGGGCTGATCAAAACATTTGAACAATTAATTTGTTATGTTTAAGTGTTACATATGCTAACATATTCGACTAGATTTTAAATTCATGTTTGTCTGTGATGAACACAAATGTCATAATTTAATCTGTGATTTATTTTCTTAAGTTACCTATGATTTCTTAGGATTCAATAAGAGTTTAGGTTTTTCCATCCTGTCCAGTCGAAGCCTTTTCGACTACATACTTTACTGCATGTGTGTCAGGAGGAGATTACAAGTGGCAATAACATGATCAATCTGATTTATATTTTATTAATTATTTTCATCCTGAGAGGCTGGTTCATTTAACAAAGTGCCTATAGTGGGTGCAGCCCTGTCTATCAGAGGCCAATGACACAGGGACACATGTCATATAAAACTATATTACCTGTGATTGATTGACAGCATTATGAGCCTGTGAGCAGCCATGGACAGTCATGTCAGAGGTGGAGCACAGGGGAACATATGAGAGAGGGAGGTATAGAGAAACATGTTTATGTTGCACTGAGTAGAAGACAGAGAGGGTGGGTGGGAGACATTAAACAATGACAGTTGTTACAGAGGAGGAAAAGGCTTAGGTGGAATATCTGGAAGAAATGACACCAAGGATGCAAGCGATAAACAACTTGGACAGGAGAAGTGGTGAGATGGAGTATGAAATAAGCAATTGTGGTATTGGGTCTGTCTTTTTCTGAGATTATAGAGAGCTATCGTGCACACAGTGGCCTAGTGGCTAAGCTATCGGACCTTTAGAGTCACCCTCATCTCATTTTGGGTCGCAGGATGGAGGTTCCATTTTTAACGAATATGACAAATAATGTATGCTGAAGAAAAAAACAAGCCCTGCCTTTAAATAGACTAAACTCTGACTGCCTTATTTAAACTTCTGGCCTCTCAGTGTGCCACTGAGCACACAGAACACACACAGGACACTGCATGTAATATGTGGACAGCAGACTGAGGTTTCACTGATCAAACATAAGAAACCATCAAAAAGATGTGGCAAAAAGGCAAAAAAGCATATCCTCATGAATTCTTAAAATCTCCAGACACGCAAACAGGATGGGAAAGGATCCAATTTAATAAACAATATGCGTGCTTAACATCAAGTAAAGGAAAGCTGTCAACATTTCTTTACTTATTTTCTCTACTGGAATCCTTGGCTTTATTCTCTGAAGCATGCTTAAGGACAATGAAAAGTCTGGATTATTATATGCAGGCTCGATTGTCGGTGGCACTCATAGTAATGCACAGAATTATTATAAATTCAACTCTCAGTTGCATGAGAGCTTATGAGTGAGTGTGCTTACAGTATGTGTGTGCTTCTGCATGGATACGACAGAACCAGCATGGAGGAGGGCTTTGTGTTAGCCGTCGCCATGTCCCAGTAAAAACTCAATTTGAATGTGGCCAATCAGTAAATGCACTGATAGTAAACCGTGGAGTAGGTGCACTGTTGTGCATCCTGTGTGTGTGGAACAGGCTCAGTGGAAGTGCATTGCGAACTCCCTGATGTATGACAATCTTTCAAATATGCCCTCTATATATCGGGAACATACTGCACCACAGACTTTGGACATAAACCAGGTTTTACTTTAGGACGATTTCTGCGTCCTCAAGTGAGGAACGTGCTACCTTTGGGTCCGACCATACTTAATTTCAAGAGGAACACACCCCTGGGGCTCTAACAGGGGTGCAAGTTAATTTGCTGGGCAGAAAAATGACAAATGCATCAGGTGGAAGTGAGCTAAGACACCTGCATTGCACACCAAGACGCTTTGCCCCGGATGTAAAATATGCACTAAGTCTTATTTATATAATCTTGATATGCCTCACATCTCCAAAGAGGGTTTTAGAAAAGAAAACATCCCTCAAACAAACACCAATGTTTGCAAAGAGAGGATACTACCTTTATTTAATGAAATATTCAACAATTAAAATGTACTGAGAGCTCATACATTTATCTTAAATAAGACCATGGTCCTTCAGTAATTGCAGTAAAAGAGTGTCTGTAAGTCAGTGTAGTATAAATCTCTCTGACAGTTGATCTGAATGGTCCTGATGTCAGTGATGTAAACTCCAGAAATGTGGTGCTTCAAGAAGTCTGCCACGAAACACTCGTAATAAACCGTAACACAGTCATCATTCTCTAGGCAAGTGAAAACAATCTGGAACATTGGCACTTCATGCAAGTTTAGCTGTGTGTGTGTGTGTGTGTGTGTGTGTGTGTGTGTGTGTGTGTGTGTGTGTGTGTGTGTGTGTGTGTGTGTGTGTGTGTGTGTGTGTGTGTGTGGTCAGGAGTCTTGCTGAGATGTGAACAGAAAGAACACTTTATGACCATTCCAGTAGTGTTCAATAATGTAAAAAAAAACAAAATAGAGTCCGCTTACAAACACATTGATATACAGGTCTTATCTCATTCACTCTCTGCTATTTTGACCCCATTTAACCTTCACATTGATATTTGTTTCCCTGAGAAGACATTTTTCCTGGATTCAGTCACCGTAAACAACTTAAAAGGTTGTATGCATAAACCCTAAGAATGTATTATCCCCAAACAGGAGAATGTACATTTTATTAATTCATGGAGCCTTGCCCCTCGCAGTGATTGAGGTGTTTACTCCAGTGCATATGTTTATAAGTCAGCAGAGGCAGAGCGCCTGCTCAGTGGCCCATTCTTTCTTATTATGCTTGGCAGGGTGATGGAGCACACAGCCATAGATCAATATTCACCCTCTCACACACACACACACACGCACACACACACACACACACACACACACACACACACACACACACACACACACACACACACACACACACACACACACGCACACACATACACAAGCTCCCAAATGTGGACCCCCAACCACAACACCTAAAAGAAAAAAGCACATGAACTTGAATAAACATGCACACGTAAACACACAGACACATTTGCATGAGGGGTTGTGCCTGTTAGCCAATTTTCAAAGTTATGAGATGATTAGCATCCCATTAACAGACGCTTTCCTGCCCTGCACAGCCCCTCTTTATGCCATAGGTGCTCCAGGAAGATGAAGCATTGTTATCGGGGGCCATGAATCATCCTCCTTCTTAAATTGAACATGTTACGTCATGAACACATTATGGCAAACCTTTGTGTGTGTGTGTGTGTGTGTGTGCGTGTGTGTGCGTGTGTGTGTGTGTGACTGAGTGCCTAGTGTCCCAGCTAAGTGTAATAAAGCACAGAGCTAAAATAATGTGATGAGTTTAATGAGCAGACCATCCATGCATTCAACTCCCTCAATACCCCCACACCCATCCTCCATCTCTCTCCATCTAGTGCTCCCAGTTCCTCCCACTCTCCTCCTATCCATCTCTTGTTGTAGTGTATTGTTAGTGTGTGGTGACTCTGTGTGTGTGTGTGTGTGTGTGTGTGTGTGTATGTGTGTCAGTGTGTGTGTGTGTGTGTGTGTGTGTGTGTGTGTGTGTGTGTGTGTGTGTGTGTGTGTGTATGGAGAGGTTGGATTTGGGTTGGGAGGTAATGTGATTCGACCGGAGCGATTAATCTTGCTCAGGTGAGAGTGCATTGGGAGAAACAGGGGAGGGTGACAGACAGAAGCGAGATGGGCAGAGATGGTAGTTTTAATGTAAGTGGGGAAAGAAAAGAAATGAATGGGAAAAGAAAGAAGCATATGACTGGAGAATTATCTTCTCTGACTTTTTTTTTATCACTGTCTCGCTTCAAAAGTTTAGTCCTCCTGTCTTGCACTCTGATCATTTAATTTCTTGCGTCACCTCATTTTTTGTCTCCTACTTTACTCTTTCCTCCTCCTCCACATTAACCACTCTTATTTTCAAGGGTATCTTTATTCCTGCAATGTATTCTTCCCCTCCCTTGGTTGTTTTTTTCCCCTTGATTTTATTTCCTCCCAACTCTTGATCAAGGGTCTGTAATAATTTGTGGACCAACCAAATGCCAGAGCAAATACAATTTCACCTGCAGGACCTGCATATTGTTTCTTCATGGAGGCTTGTGCAAAGTCTATACATACAAACGTATTCACATCTTATTCTACAGAAACTTAGTTTGAATAGCCTTTACACAGTGGGAAACTAAACACTTTAATCGAAGACAAGTTTTTATTCAAGATCTGATTTTGTCTTAATTTTGTCATTTTCAATTTGCATTCATTTTACTCAATATTATGAGCTCTCATTAAGGCTTTCTTTGAAGTCACAGCAGCAGCTCTGCTCAATCTGCTGATTTGCAGAGGCATTGTAAGTGCTCAGCCACCCTGCAACTTTCCTGCAGTAGTCCGTAGGCAGGATTTCCAAACATTTAGCCTTTTAGGCTGAGCAGGAGGGCCTTAGCCGGAGAACAAAATCCCAGACACAGTGGCCCCATTTATGGTAAATACGTTTCTACCGGTACAAATGCTCTTTAATCAAACCTTTAAAAGTATTCTTACAGTTGGCAAGGTGCATATAATCCATATGCATCGGCATCCAAACAGTATCCCTAATCTTATGTTTGATGAAACGACAACGACAAAGTCTAAACTAAGAACTAATGCATTACTGGCTGGGGTACAGTGCTGGATCTGTGCTAATTTCTTAATTTGATTTCCCTCCTCAAATAGAGCGAGTAATTTGTTTAGGGGACCAGAATTTGCCCAATTTAGCTGGTAAGCTCCTTGGCAGCAGTAATGGGGATAAACAGCTAGCAGAGACTGCAGCCTAATCATACTGTGTCTGTCTAACTCCTGCACAGACTCACGCGCGCACGCGCGCGCACACACACACACACACACACACACACACACACACACACACACACATGCACACACACACCGGTCTTTTTCATGTCCCTTCCCCTTCTCTAAATTCCACTATAATTATCTAGTTAAAAATTACAGCTTCACAAGGTTAAAAAAGCTTTGCCAACTAACCTGTTAGCCAACTCAATTTGTACACACTACCTTGCCTCAAACCATGGATTCATTAGTTTTTGTCCCTTATGCAGCACAGAACAATGCTGGATCCGTTTAATTATAAAAAACTAAAACTTTTGTGCTCCAACATATAAACACAGTAATTCATAAGTTGGACAAAAAAATTAAGTGAGTTTTATTTTTGCCAAGTCTATATGAGATGCCATCTGAAACTAAACTACTTTTAAAGCACAAACACAGAAATGTGTAGAGATTACAGAGTTTTGTAAAAAATTCTCATCTAAAACATTAGAAACAGTTTCATGTAGAGTCTCTAATTGGTTCCTCTGGTCCTACAAAATACACAGACTAATCGCACAAACACAATCTCTAACATCTCGAGCATAACAGAGTTACATCTGCACTTTTGTCAGTTTACTTTTTTTTCCACATTGTGACGCGTTTAGCAGCACACACACTCACACACTGTCTTTTTTATTTCCTCTTCTTCACATTTCCTGTCCCTTCCAAAGCGTATCCTTTTCTATTGGTCAGATGTTCTGTAACTTTTTGGAAGTTACCACACACCATTTTTACGAGCATAATGATTTCTGTTAAAAACTCTGTGTGATCCAACCTTCACCTACATGAGACACATTCCCAGCAGGAAGTTCAAATACAGAGCAAAGAAGTGTGGGCGGGATGAATGACACATAGGTATGATTGACACATAGCCCCGAGACAGAACAAGTCAAAGCGTCCTTTCATCCTACAGAGACCACTGTCGATGTTCCTGCTTTTTATCCCTGCATGCTACTTGCTAGCTACTTCCAACAAATAATGAACTGTTGAAGGGTTTTTTTTTTCCGCCTTACTTGTCGCTCAACTATCTGTTTTTCACAGCCTTTTGTTAACCAAGTGGAAGCTCTCATTTACTCACATTCATGCTTTTGCTCTGCATGCACCTTTCCTCCCCTTTTGTTGTTTCAAGCCCTCCCTCCCTGCATTCCCTCCTACGCCAGGTTCATGACGGCACTGTTCCTCTTGATCGTCTGCCTGTATCATCTTTTTATCGTTCCAACAAATAATAGGTAAGCTGTGAGTTGTAGAGGCCTCGCTGGTACAATTCAAAGCAGTAGAGTTGAATGACAGCTTGCTGGCACTGTTTGTGACATTCAGCCATGCGAGCAGTTGATAACTAGTTGCCTACCCTCTTATTTAACCGGGCAGGGATGGATGAGAAGTGGGAACTCATTTTCACAGATGTGACACCATGCAGGGCTATGGAGGAGGGGGAGGTGCGCACACAGACACACAGGCACACACAGACACACAAGAACGCATGCATGTACAGAAACTCACTCGCTCGAACAAACACACACACATTTCTGAGAAGCAGAAGCTGCCAGAGCCTTCCACTGACTCTATTAGGACACAGTACCTCAGAGGAAAGAGCTGAAAAGACCGTAACTAAATAGAACTGGGATTTTTACAGCATCACTCTTGTCTGAACCCCCCTGAAGAAACCTCTCACTCTTTCTGACATGGATTTTTGCTCGGAGCAAGAAGTCGAACCTGTTTGAACTCTGGTTGAACTTTGTAACTGAGTTTCGCTTAGCTTTGGTAACCCCAAAGGTAGGGAAAAGAGCTCTGTGTTGCTGAATTGTCATAAATATTCAATGAGAATTTTCTTCATCTGCACATCTCATACTTTCATGTGACTCACAGCATCTGCCTTTTGTGTGCTGAACATTGTGCAGTATTAAAATCTGAGGCAGAAATAGTGTGCACAAGTGAAGAGGCAGATCAGCACCATGGACAGCTCTGCAGCAGAAATAAAGACCTGAATTGAGAACAATTCAACACCAAGAACTTTTATCTCAAAACTGACATATTTTAAATAAAGGTACAATGCATAATAAAGTTAAACATGTTTTGGGAACTTTTTGTGTGAGGTAGGATTGTAGTTAGTCTGACACCAGTATGTTTAAAAGGTCATGCTTGTCCCTAATCAAAATATTTGCTTGAATGAGTAAATATATCACCATACATATAAAGTCCTTAGAGGTTTTCACATATGCACGCCTGAAAATATTTAGATAATTTCAGGAGGACTGCTCCAGATATTCTCCTGACCTGGCTGTCCACATATGTATCTCACAGCGGGATGATATCCCTGTCAGATGGGAGGGGGGCTGGGGGTTCTCCTGAAATATTACAAGATATAAATAAAAAAAATGCTGAAGTAGCAGACAAAGCAACAAAGTCCTCTATATGATGCTATAATGAGAATATTTGCCTTTATATCACCACTACGTGTAGTTAGACAGAATCACCACATCATTAAAAGAGCAGAGAAGAACATACTGGGGGAGAGAAAACATAATGCAGCAGTTTAATTAAGTGCACCGCGGTCACATGCATACAGTCTGCACTGACTCCAGTCACAGGATATAAACATCACCACCCTCTCCTAATGGCTCAAGGTGAATTCTCTGAATTATATCCTGCTGCGTTCCAACCTCAGCTAGCTTGGACTTCTGCAGTTCTCTGCAATTGTGACAGTCCTACTTGTTTGTTACCTTCATTTGCTGTTTTTTTTTTTTTTGTTACTTTTCATCTGCCCCACTGGAAAGTACAATAATCTGTTTATGTCTTGCCTATTGTCCATCTCTTACCATCATTCATTCCGGTTCCATCTTGCTGTTGAGTTTCATCATGAACTCAAGTTTTGTAAACAGCTATAAAGCACCTTGCTTTTACAGTACACACCTTTGTGCGGGAGTGTGTGTGTGTGTGTCTGTGTACATTCTTTAGTTTGTTTTTCAAGGACCAACTTTTTCAGTCATTTAAAAGTTTTTACAGCTTTGCATTTGCTGTTAAAAAATTTATAAAAAAGTAAAAAAAAAAAATGGACAGGGACCTTGACAACAGCGCTAGTGAATGGACAACCAGTGAATGGTCCTAACACTTCATGCATCACGTTGACTGAGTGAGGTGAGGGAGACAACAACGAAGATGGATGAGAAATGACACGAGTTGTGAGCGACAGACGTTGAGCTATTTATTACATTTTTGTTTTAGTTTTCCCTCCCCATTTTTTCTTGTCATTGAACGCCTCTTAAACATGTCCGTGCTGATACCTGGTATTTGTTTTGCTTCACAGATTACAGAAATCCAAACACACACACCAACACACACACACACACACACACACACACAGCATGGTTTTAAAAGCAATGTTACATCCAATCATTGTTGATGTGGGTCCACGAACAGCTTGTTGCCATCTGATTCACTGAGCAGCTGAGGAGTGTGTGTATGTGGTTTTTGTGTGTGTATGTGTGCAAATGACTAAGCACTTTCAGTCTGATTTACGACAAAGGAGAGATCTGAGTCTCCCCTGATTTGTTTACCTTCTAACGTGCTTGGCCTACCAACACACATACACACACATATACACACACACACACACAAACACGCACACAAACACGCACACAGCATGACACATATGCAAATGAAGAGTGTCACAGGTAAAGTCTTCTCAGAAATAAGATTGATGCTGTGGTAAACTCATACTGAGCCTCTCACTAAATACTCCCACTAAAGGTTTCAGCCATTTAGAAACAAATAGAATTTATCTCTGCTTTCGAAATACTGCAGGCACACACACCTACACGCACATAATCCATGTTCTCGATGTATATAACATAAAATAATCTGTCAGTCTCTGACCCCTGCGGCCTAGTCTTTTGACCTTTAACCCTTCAACTTTTGAACCCGGCCACAGATCTGATTAGTCTCAGGCCATGTCAGTTTTATTGGGCCCTTCCTTCTATATCTCAGCATGAGTCATGTTGAATGTGACAGGCCCGCAGCGAGCACACATTAATGCGAGGAGGGAAAAAAGAACAGCAGAGAGGAAACATACTACACGCACGCACACACACACACACACACACAGCAAGACGTCATGTGTAAAGCCATCTGTTACAGCCAGCTGGATGCAGAAAGTACTCCTGTGTTTTTCCACCTAAGACTCACATTCTACGAGACGTGTGTGTGTGTGTGTGTGTGTGTGTGTGTGTGTGTGTGTGTGTGTGTGTGAGTGTGTGTGTGTGTGTGTGTGTGTGTGTGTATCTGTTACCATGCTATACACTGCATGCAATGGGGTTTTAGGCTATTTTTGAGCCTGGCAACAACAAGTCACTCTTGACACCTGGCTCACGCCACAGTTTTGCTTCTAATCTGTCTCAGATTCTCACCTCGCTCGTAGGCATTCCCTCAGTGACTCATATTGCCACCTCAGAGTGAGGTAGGAGGCCTGAAGGAACAAAAATAGGAGGAAAAAAGGATCTTTGCTGGAATCTAGGAAAACGTTAGAAATGAAAAGAGTAAGGGAAGTTTTAATGAAGAAGAGAGGCTGATGATGGATGTGTCTTGTTTGTTTTAAGCTAATTATTATGGTAATGTGTTATGTAGACATACAGTATATAAAGTTTAAAGGGAAAACGCAAATAACTACAACATTTTGAATGCTTGCTTCTTGTTGAAAAGGTGATAAGGTAGGCTTGAATATATTCTCTATGTATTTCACAGGTTCTTAACTATTCATCTGCACCAGTGCTGCTGTTGTGCCCTCACCCCCTGTATATGGCCTGCTATACATTTGAATGTCTGAATCCAAACTAATCCTCCTCTCTTGCTAAACTCCTCATATTGTGCTTCATTCTGAAGTTGGGTGCCTGCTAATTTCCCTTATGTAGGTCTGCAAAAAAAGAGAACACATTTTATTTTTTTGAGCAGCTCAATTACTCCAAGTTAGACAGTTGATACAAAAAACCTTGGACTACAGTTCTTTTTCTGAGCTACTAAAGCAGAAACTTTAAGTTTAGAATGGATAACTTTATCAAAAATGGTTTCAATAAGAGCTGTTTGGATATCCATACCAGTATTGGAAATACCACCAGAAATTACAAGATCAGGTATTTTCGACTACGCCAGTTATTGCACAAATGACCATCAAACTAGATCATAAGAAATGTAAGTAACACTTAAAGTCACAATCTTTACCATTAACTAGCTGCTTATTAGTGTGCTAATTAGTAGCATACTGGCTGCTTATTAGTCATTATTTCGAGGTTTTCAGTACCCAATTCAACATGACCATAGTCTATAGCTAATAGGTTATTAACTTATAGTTTGCCCTCACTACCCTCATAAATACTGCTCATTGATAGTAAGTTAGGAAACTGTTGAACATGAACTGTGATCGAAATACTTTGCTTTGTATGCAGCGGTGATTCTACAGTCTATTGGGGCCCTAGGCAAAAAATTAAGAGTTTATCACCACCAGTGTTCTAACCCTCACACCGCTTCCTTTTTGTTACTCTTTCTTTGGTCTTTGGTTTTAAAAACAGCAATGCGTGCTATGCTTAGCAGGGCAATGAGAGAGAGTGCTGTAAGATGGGTCCCCCTTAAGGAGGTTCCTACTGTCATTGGAAAATGTGCACATTTTGAGCCACTGCTGTAGTGTAAAGTTTGTCAGCCCTCGAGGCCCCCCTACTGGCCTCGAGGTCAGTTGCCTGCCTGGCCCTTATAAGGTAGAAGTAAGCAAAAGCATATTGGGATCATAATTCATGTTTAATAACTTCCTAACTCACTATTAATAAGCTGTAATGAGGATTATATTGAGGGCAAACTCTAAGTGAATTACTTATTAGCTATAGACTATGGTCATGTAGAGTAAGGTACTAATTAGCACTTAATAATGACCAATAAGCAGCCGGTATGTTACTAATGCATGCTAATAAGGAAGTAGTTAATGGTGAATATTGCGACCTTAATTTAAAGTGTTACCAGAATTTTTTATGTCACTTATTCTCTTTATATAATATTTGGTGTCAAGACTGTGTGGAAACGATAGGAATTCTATTAGTCTAGGGTATCTGGTTCATCACTGTTAACTTTGAAGTGTTGCCCTGTTATATGATCTATACATGGTAATGGCTGATTATAATTTAGGTATCAGAATTATTTTCTGAAAGTTAGAATTGTAACAGAAAATCTCTAGTTATAATAGAAAATGATTCAATCACTTAAAAAAAGAACGTTCTGCCCCTATTTGATGTTGCGCCTTAAAAGCCACACTGTATGTAGTTGCATATTTTTCATGTTGTAATACTTTGAGCAATCATCCAAACACTGCTCTCGCATATAATGACTTCAGATGTCCTAAGAATGAAACACAACACAACATTCAATCTGAAGGGCCACCAGGAAGGCAGCACCATTCAGCAGCCACCTTATCTGAATGTTACAGCGTCGAGCGTGCGAGTCACACACTCGAGCTCTTGCACGCTGGAGGTTATCAAGTTGGCACTTCCCTTCACAGATGTTTCGTTGAATTAGACCCATGACACCTCCAGAAGGCTCAGCAGTGCTTCCGAACATCCCAGACCTGCGCTTAAGACTTCAAAAGGACAAAAGCTGGTCTGGGTATTTCAGGAAGATAAAATATTATTTCACTTAATTTCACTCAGAGAGTTTGTGGGTCTTTAAATTTTATGTGTCTAAAATCCGGTCCACAGCTTCTCATCATTACAATATTATGGACTCATTTTATCTGATGGCTTACAATGTACTTGGTAATACCTGGTGACCTGCATGATAAGGTAAAATGTTGAGGAGATTTAAGAAAGCCGCGGTAAAAGATTAGAATATGAGGATGACAGCAGCAATGTCTGCATACAGATAAATCCATGTATGTGGGAAGGGCAACAAGTATATACCGGGGGACTCTGCCTCTCTCTGTATTTTTCCTTTACATTATCTTTCAACATGAAATATTACACTCAACAAACTGCTTATTTGTATATCTCAATACCCGCAGCATTGCTTTGTTTACTTCTCTCTCATGTTTGCAGAAGCTCTTACTTCCAACTTTTCCAACTTGTATTCATGACATCACTGCCCTTTTTGCTGTATTTAAAAGTAACTACACTTCACCTACAGGACAGCTTTCTTTATCAACAGCACAGCTTGTTTGAACGGGTAAACTTTTGCTCCTGGCAATGCGATGTATTCCATTCCAGTGGATTCAGGAGCGGCCTCCCTCAGTCACACAATGGTACAAAGAAACATTCAAGGTTTTTCCTATGAAACATTTCATGGCTAAAACGAAGGGTAACATCAACCTCTTTTATAATATTTGGCAACCCTTCTAAGATCATATAGACCCAGTGATGGTTAATGGTAAATGGACTTGAGCTTATATAGCGCTTTTCTAGTCTTTTAACTACTCAGAGCGTTTTTACCCCGCAGGTCACACCTACCCATTCACACACTGATGGCAGAGGTTGGCAAAGTGTTCAGTATCAGTATTAAATAATCCCATCATACCCATTCATGATCATTTGTACCTTGCCAACAATCAGCAGGAGAAACTTGGGGTTAAGTGTCTTGTCACAGGACACATCGGTTGCTGCAGGAGTTTTGGGATCGAACCTCCAACCTTCTGGTTTGGGGGAGACGGACTCAACCTACTGAGCCACATCTGCCCCTGACCTTATTGGCTTACTGCAGAAAGGGCCCCCACACTTTGTCTTCACAAATATGTCATAGTCATACTTTTCCTTTGACGTAATGTAATGTGACGTGCTTTTCTTTTTTTTCCTCCTGTAAGTTGGCAAGATCTACGCTGTCTTTTTTTCTTTTTGTTTTATGTAAAACAAATAAAATATGTTTAAAAAAATAACAAAATAGAAGTGACTTACTTTCTATAAGTGACTTATAGAAAAAAAATCTGTTTGTTTTTACGATTTGAATAGGGTTAATTACTTAATTACAAACAGTGTAAAAAAAAAAAACAGGAAGCAGGAGGGAGTCCATATATAAAAAAAAAGTAAACAGACAAATGCTTCCTACAGTGTAAGCTAAATTGTGTCTATTTTTTGTTCTTTTAATTCTGGATTTTGCAGAAGCATTAGGAAATACAATTATGACAAAGTATAGGGCGTTGCCTTTCATAATTACACCTTTAAAAAATCTCCTCATAAAACTATTTTCTGAACTGCAGCCTCAAAGAGCTTTACAAACTTTACTCCTATAAGCATACAACAGACTATATTTTTTATACTTTATTCAGGTGAGAACAATTATCCCAAAAAATGTGCAAAAAGGGATAGTCTGCCAAAGAACATCAGCAGTGTTACCTCTTTAAGCATGAATACAATTGTTCCTCAGCCTTTAAAGCATTGCTACCCTGACATTATGGTGTCTCTTGAGCTTCACTTCTTAGAGGGAAACTTCAAGGAAACCATTCATGGAGAGAGAGAGAGAAAGAGAGAGAGAAAGACAGAGAGAGAGTGAGAGAGAGAGACAAGAGACTCCAGGAAGACAAAGATTCAGATGTTAGATGTCTGGAGTGAGACATCTCGCTGGATCTCTCTGTGAGCCAGATCATATCACAGAGCCCAGGGATCTCAGGGCTAATGTATCCTGGCATAAACAAAAAATTAAAAAAACTTGCTCTGAAAATGCAAGTGCAAGCCTGGCATTTTGCCTCAGACAGACACAACTGAAGCAGAGGGTAAAAACTGTGGAATGAAAATGCTTGTTGGCAGACAGGTTAAAAAAAAGAAAAGAAAAGAAAAGAAAAGTGTGGGGAGGAAATGAAAGCAGACATACAGTATAACTGAAAGAGAGATAGAGAGAGAGAGAGAGAGAGAGAGAGAAACAAAATCAGGTTTGAATCCAGCCTGTGGCTCCTTTCCTGCATGTCATTCCCTACTCTCTCTCTCTAATTTCCAGCTCTATCTTCTGTACTATCTCTGCATTAAAGGCACCAAAAAGCAAAAAAAAAATCTTAAATAAAAAAAAAAAGAATTATTGGAAACATTAATGACTTCACTGTAAAAAGTAAGTGACAGCACAATGACAGCAAGCAACAATTGTCACATGACAGAACCCGTCAGTGACTCATTCAGGTCACATGTCTAATACAGTCTATGGTCTGAACACCAGTCCAAATGGCGCAAAAACACATTTCTGACTTTTTTGAGCCTTGAGTTGGCGGATCAAGCGGAGGAGGAGGAAGCAGACTTAGAGCCGAGTAATCCTACCAGCAGCAGCTGCAGCACCTCCAAATACGCTGTCGCTGCGCAGCCTGCAGAAGTGTTTTGGAGATTGTGCTTCGGCTATAGGCATACATATGTTGTTGTTTTTATGCTGCCGCCAAGCAGTCTGCATCTGTGTGGTAATGCAGTTTAATGTGTCATGCATAAATGAGTGTTGATGTTTAGCACCGCAGTCAGTGTACAAGCACTCCGAAAAGAAAAGCAGAGCCCATAACGTAAGGCCTGGCACCACTGTATGTGTGTTGGAGGGTCTATTTGTTTCTCTTCAGTAATTAATCTCGCATTCTAGTCATTTATCAAAATAAGCTATAGGATGTGCACAGTCAACGTCAATCCTGGCTAAACTCGACCCCATACTTTTTTCTCAGCACCCCCTGCTCAAAATATCAGTTTTATCTGAACCAGTTTGCAACACTTGTTGGTTGGCATTTGCCTGGCAAAGTGAGGGGCAAAACGTTCATGTGGTGGTGCCACCTACCTTCTCTGGTCAAAAAAACAACAACAACAAAAACATTCCGCAACAGAATCTAGACTTAAAAGGAGGACATCTGGCTGCGTTAGTGATAGAGAAGCCAGCACTTCAACACAACATGTTTCCTTCATGTCTGATAATAAAGTAAGGTAATTTTATGATTTCATTCACTAAATATCTGACATATTGGACCTTTAAGGTAGTAGTAATAGCAATTGATTATTTCAACATGTCATGCACCAAAAGAGGTTCCGAGCCCACATGGACTTACAAGACACAGAAAAAGACAAAAGACAAAAGCACTGACATAATGAGACAAAAAGAACAAATACATCACACAATGTCAAACATTGACAAATCAAATGTTAACATCATTGAACTCCTTACACATCAGAACTTCAGCACTTGTTAAGCAACTGCTCTAATTTTCATAAATCGAACACAAAGCGTCCTCCTGTGCTGTTATAGATATTTAATACAAACCGAGAGGGCTGAATCACTTTGAGTGAAAACATTCACTGAAGACTGTCTTCATCAGTCATAGAAAATAAAATCTTCAGCTCAACTCAGTTCAGCCGGAGTTTGGCTCAACAGGCACCTTCCCCCACCTCTTCCATAAACAAGGTTTGTGACTGCAACTATCCCAAAGAGACCAGTGAAACCTATCAAAACACATCAGAGCTAAAATGCTTCAAGTGTCCACACTGGTTAATATTTATGCAGGGCGTCAGCGGGCCATGCCAATGGTGCCTCTCTGTCAGAGCCAGAATGGTGGAGATGAGAGATGGTGCATGACTGCAGTTTCACTAAATGATCGAATTTTGAAGGCAGAGTAGTGACACTGTGGAGAGGGATTGGCGCCAGCACAGCATCAGTCACAGCTCAGATGACAGACTGGACGCTTGGTAAACAGCTAGACTGGGGGGGGTGTAAAGAAGTTGAGATGGATGATGGATAGAAGGTTGAATGGAAGGAAATATGGAATCAGAAAAGACAGAAGAAAGGATACAAGGGCTGATTGAAATGATATAGCCAGAGACTGTTGGATGACGAGAGTCGATGAATGAAAGGATGACAGAATGGTCAATAAATAGAATAAGGAATATAGAGAGGAAGAAATGGTTCAAAATGGCAGAAATGAACAGGAGTAAAGAATAAGAGCAAATATGGGCACAGGATGAATAATTTTTCACAATCTAAGTAGTCACAATGTCGCTCAAGTACAAATGTAACTGCTGCTGTGGAGAAATGGGAGCGTAAACAAGCTGCAGAGCTGGTCTTTTTATTTGCAATTGACCCCATATTACATTTGGCTCTGGAAGTACATTTCCCCATTTAAATCCTCCATTCACATTTGACAAAATCCTTATATCAAGATATTGAAGCCTGGAACCAAGACAACCAGCTACCCTTATATTCGTGATAGTTCACTTGATTCGGCGTCTAAGTGGTATTGAAAAACATCAAAAAAAATGCAAAGGTACAAGACTGTGTACATCATTTTCTTCCAGAGTCAAGGAACTACCCATCCCACAATCCATTGCGAATGATATTGCTTCTTCTTAAATGTAACTTTTGTAGTTGTTAAAGTCTTTATCATTTAGTGTTGTGCTGGCTCCTTTCGATGCGCTGCTCCTCCGCATCGAAAGGAGCCAGTTGAGGTGGTTTGGGCATCTGTTAAAGATGCCTCCTGGACGCCTCCCTTTAGAGGTTTTCCAGGCACGACCAACTGGGAGGAGACCCCGGGGCAGACCCAGAATGCGCTGGAGGGATTATATATCCCGTCTAGCCTGGGAATGCCTTGGAATCCCTTAGGAGCTGGAAAACGTTGCTGGGGAGAGGGAAGTCTGGGTTGACTTACTGCGCTTGCTACCACCGCGACCCGACCTCGGATAAGCGGAAGAAAATGGATGGATGGATGGGGTGTTGTAATATATTGTAGTTTGTATTGTTGAATATATCAATTACATTCACTAACAACATAACATAATAACATAACAAGGTTATTAGGACATGTCGTGTTAGCTTAATACATAGCTAACCTGCTAGCGAAACCATCCGTTCCCATTCGGCGCTGAGTGGCAGGAAACATTGCCATGGTAACAGCGAGCTCCATGAATCAGAGACATCACTGTGACACTCTATGACCGTGGGTAGTGTAGTTATTTTCCCCAATATCGTGAATACACTATGTTTTTTCTTAAAACGATTTTGATATCATACAAACCTGTGTCTCCTACAGGACTGTATACCATCACTTCAGACACTAAGCTTATGATAAGTCTACCTTGGGTGGTTAAGACACTATGGCTAATAATCAAATCCACCATAGAGAAAATGAATGGGATTTTTATTTCTGGAACCACACTGTTGGGTCCTATATGATTTAAAGTCAAAGGGGAAAAAATGAATAAGTAAACAGCAGTTTGATCCAACAAAGAGATATTTAACTTCTGGAACTTTCTTAATCTTCTGAATGAATTCTAAAATAATTACAGTTTTATTTTTCTCACCTCATAAAATCCATTAAATAATCTGAAATTGGCAATCAGGGGAAAAAAGTTTTCCTCAAGTTTCACTTAGTGGTACTGGACAAACAAGATGCATAATTAAAGAGCGCCTACTGTGAATATGCAACTCTACAAAAATATATATGTATAGCACTCAATTATTTTGCCAAATAAGTTTTGTAAGAAACATAATTACTTTCTGTGTTTTGTTCCGTGGTAAGGTGGTTCTGCACAGAGAGAAGGGTGTTCAGGGTGCACTGCAGGTGTGCAACGATTTATCAGCCTGTATACAAGTGATTATAAATCATAAATATACAACCACATCCCAAGCGAGGCTCACTCTTCATTTGAAACGAGATTAATCTCAGATAATTAAACAAAAATGGCAAACAATAAATAAAGAGTCTTTGGACACCATAGAGGCTGCAACAAGCATTATTAAGATACATAAATTCAACAGCCTTAAGTAATTAACTGCAGAATAAAACATTGATAAAGCAGACAATGCAGTGCTGTGTACACAACGTTAAGTCCCCAGCAGCTGCAGCAGAACCCTCCAAGACAGTTAAGCAAAAGTTTGAAAACACAAATTCAGACGATGTTCGCTTGAAGCGAGCGTTTACATCCTCAGGACAAATTGTTATGTGTGCTTTGTTTGCAGCAGTCTTGTGCACGGCAAAGTCCTCCATAATGTGCTTATGTTGTTGCAATCATTTTGGCCTGTTTGAAGAAGGGCCTCATAAACCTCAATTAAGGTTCGAGTTCCTCTTTAAAAGCAGAAGACGCAGCTGGAGATTCCACCATGACAAAGCTTGGCCTTTTCCATTTTGCCCCCATGTCATGCAACATGGATACCATTAAAGCCGTTAATGTCAGTAACAGCATATCTCAAAGAAATGTCTGGTTAAAACTGGATCTATTGGATAACTGCATTTGACTTGATCAAGCACTAAGCATTTATTTTTGATAGCTTATTTGTTTGAACTTTGTGATCACTACAATATGCAGGAACGCAGAAAGTATATGCACTCATTAGAGGGACACTAGGATGGATACTCAAAATAAATCTTATGACCCATATTATAGATATTTTGAGAATCAGTCTGTACAACCATCGACTGAAATGTCAAGCACAACTTAAACCAAGTCCTTCCTGACAATCATGTCATAATTTGAACTCACAAGTTTCAATGACTGAACTGACTCTGCTGTTAAGGCCCTTGTGATGTGGTATGAAGTTCAATCGAGTCTTGATCATTGATTAAAACTACAGAGCAAATGTTTCCTTTTTCCTAAAATGCCTTTCACAAATTCTTTCAAGTTATTTTTCTCCTTTTCCTTTGTTATAAAGCGTGTTTCCACCTCTTTAGCCCCGGCTCTATACATCAACAATCTGACATCGCTTATACACTGTAATTCAAGCAGAGAAAATCTGGTTGCTTCCTCAAGCGTTTGTCCCACAGCGCTCCAAACTGTAGATACAGGCAGACACAGATAGTGGCAATCTGCTGAAAGCCTGGCTTCCCTCTCTACCTCTCTAATCCACAATCTGTCAATAATAGCTTGATGTCTGACAAGATGTGCTGGAGAGAAATAGGAAGCCCATTGAAATGTTACAAAGGTTTGATGTGCCATGTCAGGTACTCTCCTCCTTAAACATGACACCCTCTTCAAGCTCGGACCGCTGAGCGGAGAAATGCAATCTCTTATCTTGTCACTCTTATTGCAACAGAGAGGGGGGGCTGACAGAGGAGGGAAAGAGGGAAAATATTTTTTTTAAAAAGGTATATCGTGAGAGGAAAAAGATTGGAAGGTAAGGAGGATAGTAACAGCAGCTAGGAGAGATGGAGCAGGGTAGAAGCAGGATTTTTTTAGTGAAGTGTCAGGCGCCATAATCCCATTCTACACAGTTCAGAGTGAAAATCTGGAATACTGGAGCAGAGGGAGAAGGAAGGAGTGAGATATGATACATAAAATAGAAGACGGAGAGGAGGAGAGGTTTAAGAAAAAAAAGGGAGGTGAAAGTATTGAATGAAGGGTGATATGGACTCACACCAGGGAGGAACGGGGAAAGAGAAAGCGAGAACTCCATATACACAGATTTTTTTTCTCTGTGGCCAACTTGTAGCGAGAGCTCCTCATCACAGGCGAGACCGAGCCTGCATCGTGTTAAAAAAAGATAACACAGCAAATTTAATCCCAAACTGTACTGCATCTCATAACTCATAATGTGCTTCCCATTCAGCCAGTATCTGAGCGGGGTCTGGCTGCTGCTGCTGCTGCTCCAGGTCTAGATCCAAAATGGGAAACAGACAAGAAAAGCAATATGTTTTAATGAGCCTGGGTACCTCAGAGAGAGACTAAATTTCTCCAAGTCCCAGGCCGAAAATATACACGGAGCGCTGCTAACAGCCCTCGCCTGACACTTGTATTACACCGAGGCCTCAGAATTAACATGCTAAGCAAAGACACACACACACACACACACACACACACACACACGCTACTTCACTTCCTGCTCAGTATTTCCACTGTGGGAAGCTGAGCTAACTGCAGCGTGAACATAAAGCCCTTGGCAGGCAGCTTAGAGTGATGTAGGGCCTTGTAATGAATTTGATTTCATCCTGCCATTCCATGCAATAAACATACAAGCTTAAGACACACGGGGTTGTAAATGTTAACCAAGGCACTCTTTTCAGCTGGGAGCGTGAATATTGGATAGTCAGTGGTGTGACATGCCGACAGGAGAAAGGATGGACAAGTGGATTGTATGAGTGTGTCTGTGTGTTTGTGTGTCAGATGGAGCACTTATTCTGTTTTGCTGCAGCATATGTCTGTGAAGGACACACACATTTGACTTTATATCTATAAGGCAATACATATTTAGTAACTGAATATTGTTAACATTGGTAAGCAAAACTAAATATGTGCATGTTCTGAAAGATATTTCACAAAGGAGTGAACAGTATTGAAAACAAGAAAAACACTATCACTAGAAAACTCTCATGGCAAAAACACAAATAGGGGTTTATATAGTTTATTTAATGTATTGGGTAAAGATACAATCAGGATGATAGTAAAAAAAAGGAGGATGAAAAATGGTAAATGGATTTGAGCTTGTATAGCGCTTTTTTTAGTCTTTTGAATACTCAAAGCGCTTTTTTACACTGCGTGTCCCACCTACCCATTCACACGCTGAAGGCAGAGGCTGATGTGTAAAGTGACCTTCAGACGTAACTTATCCCATTTATACACATTTATTTGACACTGATGAAGCAGTGGAAGCAATTTGGGGTTAAGTGTATTTCCCAAAGAACCATCTGACGTGGCTGCAGGAGCTGGGGATTGAACCCTGGACCTTCCAGTCGACAGACTCTACCAACTGAGCCACAGCTGCCCCAAAAGGTCTTAGATTTAATATAATACAAACAATTACAGCCATCATAACTCCCAAAATAGTGCCAGCCACAACATTGATTTTAAACAGGTCGTTGATGTAAATATGTTCTTCATAAATTTGCTTATTGAAGCTCTTACAGTGTAACAACATGTCAGGTTAAAATCCTGAGAAGATTTAGCATTCCATGATTTTGCAATGGACAGGAAAAGAGAAGTGTGATGATGATAAGGTATGATGATGATGAGGAGAAAAGAGAGAATGTGTGAAGAAAATTAGATTAACCAGAGCAGATTGTAAGAGGAGAGGAATAAGAGGTGTGTTATTGTATGAGGGGGTCCGTTACTGAGCACCAGTGGAATAACATGTCCCATCAATTTACAAAATCATCGGAGCTTTTCTTGGTACTCAAACTGATAATGGGACAATTTTCCAATCATATTCAAGCTGCTTTGTCAAATAAAAATAACTACTTATTTTTCTTCATGCAGCATTTTAAAGCACCGGTGGAAAATCGGCATCCATAAATAATTCACATGCAGCAGTTGCACTATAAGCCAGACTGTTATGACTCCGATTCAAAAGAACTGGCTATTAGTCTCACTGCAGTGCACACATTTCTCTCTATTGTGGTGAATAACCAGAACACAAAAGCTCAACCTAAATTGCTGCTGATCTGTGGTCTTGTTTCACTATAGAGAATTTTAAATCACTTAGCAGACCTATTATAGTCAGTGTTACATAAAAGGCCAGATGCTGTGTTGTGTTTCTTTCTGAGTCAGATAAGAGGAATCCTGGGAAAAATACTAACCAGATGTTAGCATTAAAAAACAATGCATGATGCTGTTGTATGTGTGGGTTCAAAGGTCATACTCAAAATTTGAAGGTTTCTCATGCCACATAGTTACTCCTATGGCATTTTATTTAAGCTAAAAAAGTATCTGTGTAAACTGCTCTATTGCCTGAAACTATCCAGAACACTGAGTTCAATGAAGCAGGGGGTAATGTGCAGTTGGATGTGGATAAGTGTGTGTTGATCATCTTGTAATTGTCAATAAGAAGAAATGTGTTCTCCCTGCGTCGTGCGTTCTTGTGTGTTCCTCCTCTCTCTGTCATCTCTAATAAGTTTTAATGTGTCGCAGCTTAAGGGTCCTTTCTGTCTGCATTAAATGGCTGTCTTTTATGTCTCTTTATGCCTCGCTTTCGTGTCCTTTTAAACAAACACACTCACATACAATCACGGACGCAGACAAACAGGGGTAGCTGGCACTGACCGCACAATCAAATCTGTATGAAAACATAAACAAATTGGCTATCACGCATCAGTATGCAAGCTCATTTGTGCACATTCCCCTGCACAAATGCACCAGCAAACATCCCAAATAACAAATCACCCACCCAGACAGAGCAACGTAAACCCAAAGGAACTTGACTATGTAATTTTGTCTGAATAGCAGCAAGCCTCTGTGGTATAATGGCCACAATCCGGCTGAAGGCTGTTTCATTTCAGTATCAAAGTGGCTGTAATGAAGGCTGAATGACACTGGGGAAGGGCACAATAGCTCAGATATTGCTTCTAATTAATGTAGCTGATGTTAGAAACATGAATTAGATCTTTCTGAGCGCAGCGATAGATGTAATTAAGTCGACTCTCTTCTTCCCCTTTCTTTTTTTTTTACGTTTCTCCTCTGCATATTTCGTTTTGTGTCATTTCTAATATTTCGGTGTCATCCATCCTCACCTTTCTCTCTACCTTTATACTCCAATATAACTATCTGTCCATCTTGTTTTGAGGATTTTAATTTGAACATATTTTCAGTCTTTAGTTCTGCATGACTCTCTAACGATGAGCCTAACTGTTCAACATGTCTCCCTCCCTCGCTCTCTACTGTCTCCTTGTTTCCTTTACAAAATAAAAGCTGAGCCTGTTTGACACCAGCAGGATTACCTGAGCAGACGTGATTCTCTCACCTTTGTTCTCCACAGAGCCAGACACTCCACATTAACATTCAAAAGGATGTGCAGGGAGCCTCTGATTGCTGAACTGGGGGTTGCATAAACCAATTGAAGGGCCAACACAAATTAATCAAGCCCAGCTGGACCAGAATCCAATTCAAAGAGTGATTGTGGTCAGGAGGTCTTCAGCATGGCTGCATGTGCAGAGTGTGAGTGTTTGTGTGTGCATTGATAGGCACATCAAGAAGAATCCATAAGTGCATGTAAAATACGTAACCTCCCCCCTGCCAATCATTCTTAGCTTTATCACAGGCAGGTAATTGATATCGAAAAAATGGTCTATACATTTTGTAGTAGTCTTTACTCTGAACATGACAGAGTACTCGCATTTGCAAAGGTATAAAGGAATAGGTGCGCCACTGCTCACTGAGATTGAGTTTTATGCTTAGTTTCATGTCCAAGGACACTTACATGTGGTTCAAAATGCAGTAACAGCTCTACAACTCACAGCCTGCTGAACATCCTGCGTCGCAGCAGCAACAAAGACAGTATTTAGGCAATATCACATTAACATTAATGATGTTCTTGTCCTGAATGTAAGCACTGCTGTCATTCAGTCATACGTCACTCAGCCTGTAGGTGAGTGGTCGTCTACGTAGTTTTTAGGGTGTGTCCGGATCCGTCGCTTCCCATCGGCCCTCGTCAGGCTTTTTTTGGGCCGATTCGACACAGATTCGAGAAAGCCTCTTGAGCATGCCGCTGTAGTATTCATGCTTTCACCCATTAGTGCGGTTTCTCCTTATTTGTCGCCTTCACCCCTTCTTTTCTTTTTTCACTGAAAGACCAAGGGTTGACAACGCCAGTGCCATTTTCAACTTTTCATCAGACATTATTCTCGATTAGTAGGCTACCTATAGTATGAGTGGTGCTCGAAAGCATGTGTGAAAATGGTCTTCTTGTATCTGTAAGTGACTACTGACGCCTGCTGGCATGTAGAGTTATTTCCTCTCACGCATGCGCAGAACGTAGGTGGTGGTTGGTCGTTGGCTGTAGTCTTTGCGATGTGTTCTAGTGAAACTTTTTGGGCAAGACGTGAGGCGTTTTTTATTATATCAATAAAAATCACATTTTCTATGAAAGATAATTAATGAATTGTTTGAATATTCTATAAAATGTTGTTCAGACAACATCAACAAAAGAGTGAAGAACAATTTACTGGCAAAGAGACAATGTAATGTAATGCCGTTTAATTACATTCACTGTAGACTGTAGCAGTCTCATGCATACACTCTATGTACCGTGTATCAGTCAGGGTATATGAACCTCACTCCCCCCTCCCGATATCCTGCTGGATACATTGGATACTCTAACAGTTAGAGTGTCCTGCGATTACAGTAAATAGACTTGAGCTTTTATAGCACTTTCTAGTCTTCTGACTATTCAAAGGGCTTTTAAACCGCAGGTCACACCTACACATTCACACACTGATGGCAGAGGATGCTATGTAAAGTGACCATCAGAAGTAACTAATCCCATTCATACATAAATCGCAGATGAAGGAGCCGGAGCAGCAATTTAGGGTTAAGTGTCTTGCCAAAGGATACATGGGGATCAAACCCCCAACATTCCAGTTGAGGGACAAACAAATCTACCAACTGAGCGACAGCATGAACCAACAGCTTGCCAGGAGATACAGTGCTCAGATTAAATTATCCATCTGAAATATGTAGAGGTATTTACCATGTTTAAGATTTATTCGTAAAGATTTTTCACCAAGTTAACAACACATTTTAGAAAAAGTCATTGTTGCTCATCCATACAGTAGCTTTTTCTTGTTGATTTAATCTTGAAATGACCTTGCATAATCTTTTTCTTTCTCTTTATAGGCTCAAGTCTGGCATCTATCCACATTCTCCCATTTCTGGTTGTTGGAAACAGAATGTATTGTATCATAGGGGCACATATGAATCTAAATCTGTGGCATGATTAGTGGCAAATACAAATATACAATATATGTTATGAAGTGAATATTAAACCCATAGAGGCAAAGAGGGAAGTCATTTTGTGTTTTGGAATCGCACAGTTTCCTATTTTAATTAGATCGTTAATACAGTTTATACCTTTAATTACTTGTTTACTTCCATGGATGTTAGTTTCCAGGCACAGGATATGTCTGCAGGGCTAAAATGAAAAATAAATAAAAAAGTCATACACTCCAGTGAAAACCAATTCAATATTTTATGAAGCAATTGTGTGTGTTGCTTGTGATTTATGCATGAGCAGAGCTTGTTCTGAAATCACAGCCTGCTTAGTGAAAGAGCCCCTGGTTCTCAGGTGTCCACCATCTTTAGTTCCAACATAGAAAAAAGAAGTCAGGTGAGGTCAGTCTGATACAAAATGATTGCCTTGATTAAAATGTAAGGTTTGTATGCTTTCACATTGCCAGATCAAAGACAATAACAACATAAACGTGTTTAAATCACATCATAAGATATGACAGTCTTACAACAATACATCCCAGAAAGTGGGATACAAATCAATGAGTCATCACAAGAATACAAAGCTAATATATTACTAGTAATTTACATTAACAATACCTTCAGCGGATCCAATCATTATACCCAAATAAGTGCTAAACATAGTCCAGGGCTCGACATTATAACTGGCCCGCTGGCCCGGATGAATGATTGACAGAGTCCGGGCCAGCTGATTGCACGTTCAAGAGAGCTCCTAAAGTAAAGATGTGAGGATGACGAGTTTCTCACAGAGAAGAAAGAAGGAGAGAAAGGAGATCATATCAATTCCAGCTCTATCACAGCTTCATATTAATATCAATCAGATTAAGTAGACTCTGACAGTTACCAGCATGGTGAATAAACATGAGCACATAAATATAAGAAAAATACAAAACAGGGGTAGCTATAATTAGAGCTCAATTAATTAAATAAAAGTTGTAATTTAATCTTGCATCAGAATGGTTCAAGAGTAAATTGGTGACTGTTATTTTTCAAATCAAAAGTAACGATCCTGGGCCAGCGGTTACAATGGTTGGGCCAGTGAGCTTTGAAAACTAGTGGCCACTGGCAAATTTAACTTAATGTCAACCCCTGTAGTTGCTAATAAAAGGTTACCAAGTAAAAAACATATTGTACAAACTGATTTTACCGAAATCCTTTTACCCACTTTTCCTGGTTGGAACAAAAGATATAAATATTGTATTTTTTCATCTTTCCTCACTATCTTGTAAAAACTCACTGTAGTAGCCTATTTAAACACAGAAATGAAGTCTGGTGTCTTTAAAGGCAGGAACAATGGTTTGGTTCTATATTTTCTTTAAAGCCTCAACCTTCTTGTTTAATACTGCTGCTTCTTCCTGTCTGAAGTCTTTTTTTTATCCCCGCTGGGGAACAAGGGGACAAACAGAAAGGACATGTATTTTGGGGTCAGACATTAAAAAAAAAAGAGTATTTAAGGTTTTCTATTATCCAGGCACAACTACCATATCAATGACTAAACTCCTAATAGAATATGAGAAAGATCATTTTTACTTGAATTACCAGCTTTAGTCGTCACCACATGGCTTGTAAATTAACACAAAACGATCAATTAAAAGTTAAGCAATGCTATTAAGATACACCTAAAGAGACACTGCGAACCCAAATCCAAGACAATTTTTCAACTATGTCATAAAGGGTCTTATGTAGGCTTAGTTAGCGGATACAAAGTATAGAAAAAAAACAAATTCAGTATACTGTCATTAATGTCTGTGATCTTTCTTAACACTTCTGGTCAACAATCAAATCAATGGAAAAGTCAAACCACAACTGTTTGGCAACTGACAGTAAGAATTAGTGTCATCTAGGGGCAAGTTCAAAGCAGGCCTTAACTTTGGCCAGCAGATGTGAAGCGTTAAGAGTGGGTGTTTAACTCAGGTGTTAACAATACAGCTCTGACAAACAATACAGAGCTCATTCAGCATTACAATCATTGTTTTGAGAACAAATATAGGCAGGCCAGCATGTGTCTTTGAATGGGGTGAATAGGGTGGACTGAAGAGAAGACTGGAACGGTGATAGACCAGAGTAGTCCATATGGATAGAAAAGCACTTTGTGCCTCCTTTTCAGTAAAACGGGAGATATTCATATTTTATGTTGGCAAGGCTTCTGCCTCTGATTCTGGCTAATAAGACCCCAACAAACTGTTTAGGGCTGCAATACGATGATTGTCACATGCGTCATTGCTGTGTGCAGAGAGGGGCAGCTGTCAATCAAAAAGATAGAGGTGTCAATCAAACCCTGATCTGGCATGCTGCTACAGTCGTAACAGTAAAATTATCTTTCTTTTGAAATCTTCCAATAGTTATGCTTAATTTAACTCAGATTTTGGAGATGCATAATGAGCCTCTCAACTTTGATATCATAGTTGTCTTTTTGCTATTTCAAGCCGATTTTCTGAAGCCTAAAGTATGACCAACTAAAACTGTTTACATCTATCAATCTAGTCCATATTTGAACACTGACAGCAGTGTTACCGCAGTATTTCAGTATATTGTGGTATATCATATACTCTTTAATTCAAATGCTAACTACAGATGCAATGCAGAGATGATGAAACTGTGCTGTCAGACATCTGAAGGTGATATCAGACCCTATCCCACATTTGAGAAATGAAGGAAAAGAGGGGGCTATTGCGTGAGGAAAACAGAGGGTGCTGAATGAATATGAGAGGGGAAGGAAAGGAAATCAAGGCACAGTGTTTCAAGGTACTTTTGGATTTGTCAGAGAAATGGAATAGTGTTAAAACAGCAGAACGTTTAATTGAATGTTTAATTTTTTCACCTTTTTCCCCCATCTTTTGACGGATGAAGAGTCTTTCCGACCCCAAACCCTGAAGATCCAAGTCGAAACAAATTGAGTTCAGTTGTCCATATGTTATAGGGGAAGGCATGCTGGCAAATTTGTCATAAGTACAATGCAAATACACCAGCGTACTCTCCTTGTGTTCTTCCAAGGACTTTATTCATGGAGCCTTAAACAGCCTCAACACCTCATTGAATGTGTATGCTGAACATGTAGCATATTGTTCGCCCCAACTTTTGAAGTGACGGTTTATGTTGTCATGTTATGCAGTGTTAAACACAGATAGAGGAAGATATACAGTGCATGCATTCATTTATATCAGTGAATAAAGGGAGGTTCAACAAGTGTCACTCGACAAAGGGGTGACCTCAGAAAAGTTGATGTCACATCCAGACCTACAGCAACTGGCAATCAGCAGGGAGCCAAAGCAAAGAATTATGGGAAAGAAATGCTTGCTTATGGATAGAGAAAGAGATAGATGAAGAAGAGAGAGAGAGGGAGAGACATGTGGACTAGCAGCATAGTCGTCAGTAAAGTGTGAATGACACAGCAGACAGCTGTGAAGAGCCAGATAAGAAAAAAAAGTGAGGGTATGAGAACGGATGGAAACTGACAGAGGGAGGAAGAACCAGACTGAGTTTGATAGAAAAAGGTATCATAGAGAAGGTGGAGACAGATGAGATCATATGAGAGGAGACAGAGCATTAATGAGATGGAAGACAATAGGTCAGTGAAGGTGATTGTATGTGTGTGTGTCATAAAAGATGTCTTCATAAGCACACTGAGTTAGCACTGACTGCCAGGGTCTATGTTTAAGACTCCTGTTGAGTTTAGGCAAGACTTAAACATTTTTTTTTACAATTCTACGACAGTACTCCAATTCATTTAGCACTTTTATCCAAAGCGACATACATCAGAGAGTTAATAGAAAACAAGCAAGGATCTAGAAAGGAGGAAACAACGAAAGTGCAAACGAACAGCTTTAAGTCTGAGCTTAGACATATCATTATATTTTTTTTCATGCAAAAACTGTGAATACTGTTATTCCATCACAGCCTTAAAAAAAACTCAATCATTGCATATATTTTGATTTGGTGCACAATAATTGCATTTATTCAATTCCAGCCCAATTTTTAGTTTTTATTTCTTTAAATTGATTTTCATTTTTTTATATCAATGAAGAGAAAGGAACCAAGTTAACCTTTACATTATATTTGATCCAATTCATTCTTCACCATTTTGCTATTTTATGATCTATTCAAAATGATAATTTATATTCGATCAGTTTAATGTAAAGAGAAACATGTTCTTTTTTCTTTAATGCAGGCAGAAGGCTAAGCTATCAGGGGGAAGAGAGGAGTGTTGAAAGAAAGAAGGAAATGGACTAAGTGGCTCTCTCTCCGTCTATTCTTGACTGTGAATACAAAGGTTTCCTGTCTCGTGCTTTTCCCCTGACTTTTCCAAATAGCTAAATAAGAGATGATTCATTCATAAAATCGATGTAAAAACAGATTTAAATTTTGTCATCATTCTCTTATTTACAAAATATTATCGCTCAAAACAGTGAGGGGCATCTATGGTAATGCCCCCACATGCACATATGTGAATATATAAATCCCCATGTCATTTTAAACACTTCACAAATGACAGGGAAATTATTTGTCTACTTTTTGAGTTTCGAATATCACTTGTGTATTTCCCCTGTCTGAATTCTTCATGACTGCTATATGAAACCTAAAAAGTGGCAGTGAGATATGTCAGAGAGAGCAACAGGTGTGCATGTATATATGAGCGAGTGTATTTGAGAGCTAGAGAGAGGAGTGAGCAATAACCACACTGGTGGACAAACCTGCGTCATTTTCCTGAGGCACCATGTACTCTTTAACGCAAACAGGCATGTGATCTATGACTAATGCAATGGTCATGGTTATACATTCTGCTCACACACATAGTGTAAAGATGAATCAGAGAACTTCTGCAGTATGTGTGTGTGTGTGTGCGTGTGCGTGTGCGTGTGTGTGTGTGTGTGTGTGCGCGTGCATGTGTGCGTGTGTGTGTGTGTGTGTGTGTGTGTGTGTGTGTGTGTGTGGGTGCATCTTGACAGCTGAAGTAGCTTCTGGCCTTTTGGCTGACCACTGCAATCTGACCTCAGTGGCAGTTAATCAAAGTCATATGTAAGCTCCATTTATCATGGCCAAGACACACACAAACACAGACACCATACACGTTCACACAGAGACACACACACACACACACACACACACACACACACACACAAATACGTTAAGATTTCTTTGATGACATCATCAGTGTTATTTTCTATACAGGCTGGGCAGTATTCATAGTAGCTAATCTGAACCCTCCATTCATACAATTGGTGAAGTGTGGTTTTTAGAAAGAGCACTTCAAAGAAGAAAAAAAACACACAATAGGAGATTTTTCGTTTTTGCTGCATGCTTAAATGTGTGCCTAATGTCCTTTCAGCATAGCAGTTTTTAACACAGACTAAGCTTGCACCGCAGGTTTGTGCTTGTAACAGCACATACTTCTAAAGTGTAATCACATACTTGGGCATTGAGTATGCTGTCAAATCAAGAAGGAAAAGGAAAACCCACTTACACACATGTTTACTTGCTCTCTGTGTTCAGTGCTAGGATATATTTGCAGAGTGCCAGCCTTTCTTACCTTAGGGCACACTCTCTATATTGACTGGCCCTAATTTAGACAGAAACCCCCTGTGTCTTTTAAACAACTTGAGGTAAAAGAGAGTTTGAAGTGAAGAGAATGAGACAAGTGAACAAGAAAGACCAAGCAGCAGAGAAACAAAGAGAGCAGTGGCAAGGATTCAAGAAAGAAACGGCTGAAAAGGAAAAAGAAGGGGAAGTTAATGATGCTATCATTTTTCTTAAGTGTTATTGTGAGATGGAATAATTAGCAGCTAAATATAATAATATGAAAAGGTACGTTCTTCAGCTGCTGAATTGCACTTGAAGATTTGTGAAGCATTACGATTAAAAAGGTTAAAAGAGATACAAGAAATTCAACAATGAATCGTTCAGAGATTAATTAAATATGTTGACATCATATTTGTTGCTAGTGTTATTACTAACTTAAGTTTGCGGAAAAACCGGAGTCATAGTCCAGCAGTAGCATAGTCCCTGCTGTAAAGCACCACAAATGTAGCCACACAGTGCAGACATCACCTGAGGAAAACGCATTGTTACGGGACAATTTTTTTCTGATCAGACAAAGAGTTTCAATTTTTGAGTTGCAGAAAAAAAAGCATGATATGAAAATTGAAAAGCATTAAACAGCAGTGGTGCTACATCAACCTGGTAAGGCTACTGCAAAGACATTGACTAACAGTCTTATGTTCTGCCCAGGCAGTGCTGGGCTGAATGCCCAGAGCAGTTTCCCATACACCGTAAAACATTTACTGTCTTTACAGTGGGCTTTTCCCATTTTTATGTCTCATATTTTCTCCTTTACCCCCTCCTCTTTATTCTTTTACCCGCCCTTTTCCCACTTGTCATGCATCCTCCACAAGAGCTTTCTCTCCTCACTATTTCCTCTCTTTCTCTATATAAATGTTTTGGAGATGTTGTCCACTTACAAATTGATTAGATATTGCCTATCCCTATCTTTTCTTCTATCTTCTATCTTCTTCTTCTCTCTCTGTCTCTGTCTCTCTCTCTCTCTCTCTCTCTCTCTCTCTCTCTCTCTCTCTCTCTCTCTCTCTCTCTCTCTCTCTCTCTCTCTCTGTCTCTCTCAGCGGTGGAAGAGGCTACTCTTCTTAATCAAAGTGACTGCCCCAGAGCTAACCCGGAACACTACAAAGTCTCATCATCATCCATGGGAACCGATCAATAATTCAGCATGCTGCCCAATGCATCACCACGCAGGGATATTTCTGCTGTGTCCTGTAGTCCGGTGGGAGAGCTCACATACATAGGAAATGGAGCTATTCACTGAAGACCAATAATAAGGAGAAAATGGCAAATATGATCCTATAATCCCCAGTTAGTGTGCAATAGTTCTAGCCCTCAGGCTTTAGGGCTTGCAGAAGTAGTGTACTTTGTAGAGCAGCATTTGAAATGCAGAATCAGTAATCGAGGGGATTTAAAAGAGCAATGGAACAATCACAAAGGTTCTCCCCCCTGGGGCTATAAGGATAATATGGGGGCATATCAAAATGCTGGGAAGTGAATTCTTCTATTTCTTGTTTTCCTCACCTTTGTACCTGTTTTCATTCTTGCCAGTGAAAGCCTCCTATCTCCAAAATACAATTTATGTTATACCTTTGCACAGGCTTTGCTCCCTAGCAAAGCTTTTAAGTGTTGATTACTCAACTTTGAACCTCCAAAAAGTAAAACAGACATTTACAAGCCCATTCATTCAGGATGAGCCCGCTTATCTATATGGACACCCCTATAGGATGTGCTAATCCTGACCTTCATCCATTTCCCCTCACCAGAGAAACACAAACACAAATAGGTAGAGATTTACCTTGGGACTTCATTGGACTCTGCTTCTCTAGCAGCCGCTTCATGCCAACTCTATAGGCCTACTGCTTATCACTTCCTCTGATGATGAGGAGGAAGAAGACATGATGACCATCATCAATGATGATGCTTCTTCTTCTTCTGCACTGTCTTCCTTGTTGGTGTGACTTCCTGGAGGTTATGAAGTACTGAAAAGCATGGCTGTTGGGCCTATAGCATGCTTTGCTTTTTGCAAAACCTTGACTTCAGCAGTATTCTCTTATAAAAGGAGCAACTTTTGACCTGTGCCACTGTGAAGGCCTGCAGGAAAAACACAGAGTTCAGCCAAAAAAAAGAGTCTCTGCAACTGAAAAAAGCAATTGACACTCAAAGGCTGAGAAAAACAGGGGTTGACATCATGTCCAGAGGGATGTTACCAAACGACATGAAGCATCCAGTCATGAAGAGTCAAATCTGAACCCAAAAAAAATAGAATGGTTCTGTTTGCCTTAAGCCAGGACACCCACTGTTGCTGTGTCTGTCACCCAACAGAGAGTTAAAGCATTTATTTGCATCCGCAGGCAATACCACCGACTGTTGGGGAATGCGGTCTCAGGTTCAGAGAACAACAAAAGCAAAGAGCAGCATAAAGCAGCCTCTAAAGGTTTATTTCACTGAGGGGACAGTCGCTGGTTTCCAACAGGCATTGGCAAGTAAGTTAATGAAAAGACATTAAGCTCATTTGTTTTGGCTGATTGGCTCTTGTGATCTTTGCCGCAGGTATGAAACGGAAGAAAAGTTGACTTGTTTTTAGCCCATTTTCAGATGTAGCTTAATATTAAGAATATGAGAAACATAGTTATCCCTGCAGAGACACACCTGCCCATTGTATAAACCCAAAAAAGATAGAGATTTTTTTGTTTTGTTGCAAACACAAGGCCATATTCAAAGGAAACTCACCAGATAAATATTCAAAGCTACAATATCACTTGGTAGACGTGTCATTCTTTGAAGATGAAGCGCTTGAGCCTCGAATTGCCCCGTTTTTAAGAGTTTCCTAACATGTGGCACTGATGAAACATGGTGGCAATTCTTTGACAACCATTCAGTAGCTTTTCATGGTACACAATTTCAATGCAATTTCATACAGCTCAATTATTATTATTTTTTTACTATATTTGTTTTATGCCTTTAATTCTCAGGTGTCATCAGGATTACTGGAGTCACACTGCCCCCTACAGGTTAGGGATGAAGCTACACGTAAGTGACTAAAGAAAGAAAAATACTTTAGCGTTGTGTATGATACAGAGGTATATTTTCAAGAGCATGGACTGTCCTTCAACTCTCTCTTTGCTTTGTCTCTGACTGCTTCCATTTCAAACACATGGCCGTGAGATCCATACACATGGAGCGTGTGCACACACACACACACACGCACGCACACGCACGCGCACACACACACACACACACACACACACACACACACACACACACACACACACACACACACACACATACACACACACAGACAAACACTCACATGCGAAATTACTGCAACACACAATGCCAGTCTCCAAAATAAAATAAAAAAGAAGAGAAAAAAGAAGACACAAACATACTTAAACTCCCAAGTCAGTTGGGACACACTGCTCTGAAATGATAAATGGAATATGTGTTCTTCATCAACGTCACAAGCACAAAAATACACACCCTCACAGCTGGACAGTGAGGATGATGCCATGGGACCTAATTACGAACAGGAATGAAGGAGAGTTTGAGTAGTAAAAGGGGGGTTAAGGAAGGGACAAAAGAGAAGCTGATTAAGTCAAAGAAGAGTATGAAGCAAGTGCTTCCTAGAAGAAATGCCTTGTAAAAACTTTGAAACTCAACTCCTCATTTTTGATGGGATGTCTAAACAGATCACCAGGTGGAAGTGTGAGTTTGTGTGTCTGTACATGTGCGTGTGCATGTGCATATGGGGTGAAGGAGCACCATTTTCCAATAATTCCAGGAACCACAATACCACTCATATTTTGTAAATGTCACTACACTTACAAAATACCAATTCAATGGAGATGTTTTACACTATTTCTAAAGAATATTCAATAAAAATGAATACAATTCATGGTACTTGTATGATCACAAATCTAATGCGAACTCATACGTTCTATGCAAAAACTCGTCATTTCTCCTAAAACAACACTACCTTGATCACTCATCAAGGTAGTGATCATGTGTCATTGTTGCTAAGCTGGCAGCGGCGATGACCATCATCAAAAAAGATGGCAGTATGCTTTTATCATTATATATATCATGGACCAATGCTTTGTGACCTTTTGACCTCTTGCATGACCCCCTTATTCAGCGGTATAGCTGAACATGTTTTGTGAACCACTGAGATATGGCAACAAATATAAAACATCAATAAGAGTGCTGCATGGGTTTGTTCTCAAAATCGAGGACATGAATGTATCTGATGCACTGTAAAAAGGAAAACTTAAAATTGTTGGCCTTAAAGGAATTTTTCAGTGCACTAAACAAACATTATTTAATTGTGTTGTTAACTTTATTAAAGCATTAATCTCAACTATCTTTAATAAGTTTATTGTGAAATGCTGGTCTAATTCCATAATATAAGCTGCTTTAACTCAAAATTATGGATTTGAGGTCAGACTAACTTCTGTGAGCATGCTTCAAGCAAAGTACGGGGTCTCCAACGCAAATATCCAAGGCTCTTCAGCCACACTTTTGCTTTCTCACATGTGCTGCCATCTCTCCTGTCTTCTTAAGTGGAGCATCGACCTAACGGTAAGTAGGCCTACTTTGTGTGACTATTGCAATGATATGCGGGCTTTACAGTTATCACATACAAATTATACTTTGTCGGTCGTGTTTTGGATATCCTGCCGGGTTAATGTGGCTGTAAGTGGACAACTCTAGCCGTTACCGTTACATAGGCCTCCTCAAACATTAGCTTGCTAACGGGAACAAGGCACCATTATGTTGCCCGTTAGACTCTGGAGATGTTTCTCTGTCATGTATATGAAGGTGAGTTTTTTGTGCGCATAAAATCGTGTGTGAATTATCATTTTTGAACGGTAAATTAAACTATTTTACGCGGTGAAATTAGCCAGTAACATGGCTGGTTGTTTGTTTAGATGGTCTATACAGTATTAGTCTCAGGAAGGTTTAGCTAAATGTTTGGGGGTTTGATTATTACTCTTGGTTGCATTCCCCGGGCCTGCATGTGCCAACCTTTTGCCGACAGTATTGCGCATCTCGGACCGCCGCAGACGCGGGTCTCCATGTGGGTGCATGCCCACACACTTAACGACACTGCGTAAAATGTCCGCACATTTTTACATTCTTGTGTTTCCAGCATGTAAACTTCGGTTGTTCACGTCTTAACTCCCGTCTCTTTCTGCAGCGCTGCTGTGAAACGGAGGTTCCGCTGTGTCGCGGGTCACCAGGTGCGCTCCACTGACGCTGCACCGGCTGCAGCCCTCTGTCATCGCGCATATGCAGGTAGGTTTATATGTGAAAATATGCATTTACCTTTATTAGATACACTTCCAGATTTACAAGGCACACCTAGATGAACGAATTAAGTATAAAACAAACACCCTGTAGTAAAATCCCACCTTTATCATGAATATTTTGTTCTGATATTACTGATTTAGTCAGAGAGAGGTTTTAATATACTTTTATGGTCATTTTGGAGGCTATCATAACTTTGTCTACCTTTTGAACTGTATAGGGTTATAGTGAAAAGTGTATTTCATATTCTGTCCATCCCATTATTTAGGATATTCTTAATATGAACAATGTATCACTATAACCCAGTACATTTAAACAATACCACAAAATAATTACATAATCCTTAAAGACAATGAAAATAAATCAACACCTCTCAGACAGATTCAACAATAACAAAATTGTATTCATCATGAAGGTATGGCTTTTTTTACTGCATTATTTTTGCAGTAACTACTGCTGTAACTACTTAATTGGCAAGTGACTGTGTATGTATGTATAGCCTGCATAGAATGCAAAAGAAAAATTTAACTAGTGGTCTTATGTACAGCACTCTGTTCATGTGTATAAGTATGTTGTGTTGTTTTTTTTTTAAAGCTAAATCAACTAATCTCTTTAATTCTCTTCATAGTTGTCCTATGAGGTGCAGGTTCTGCAGTTTTGCCAGCTCAAGTCAAGAAGTTCTGTTGAGGCACCATCGACTAAGGCACAGAAGAAGAGCTTACTGGCCCTGTGTCTACAGTGACTGTGTGTGCACCTTCAAAACACACGGGGCATTAAAATCCCACCTTACAAGATCACATTGCAGGACTGTGAGAAGGCAAGAGATCTGCACCTTTTTTTTGTGAGTTATGTGAATTCAGAGAAAATTGTACTCAACACACATTTTTCACTCATCTTGGACATCATTTAAAAAATCGACATACTGTGCATTGCCCCTTTCTGCGTTGTGAGTTTAAAACTAACAATTTTAAAACCTTCAGTTCACACCGGAGTAGAAAGCACAAAAATACAAATAAAATTAGAACATGTTTGAGAGTGCATTCTGAAAATGAAGCATGTGCCATTGAGACTCAAACCAATGACCTGCCATTAGATGACTTTGTTGAAAGTGAGACGTCACAGAATTGTACAAATCAAGATTCAAGTGACAATGCTAGGGAAGAGTATATAGAAGCTGAGACTCTTGAACATAAAATTGCATCTCTTTTTCTGTGCATGCAAACAGTATTGCATGTTTCAAAAAGTTCTTTACAGAAAATTGTTGAAGAATTTAATGATATTCTGCACTTCTCTAAATTCCATTCCCTTCAAACAATCAAAGAGGTGCTTACTAAACATAGTATTGAGGTAGATGATTGTATTGTTCAAGAAATTAATGATGCAATATTTAAAAAAAAAAACACTAATCGTAGCTACTGAGGCAAAAGGTGCACTGTCTACTGATCACAGGAGGAATCTCTATTTTAAGGTGCACTTCCCTGTAATTGAGCCAACTGAAGTGTTCTCAAATGAACTGGATCTTGAACTTACTATCAACTCAATTATTAATTATATCTATGCTTTTGCTGTTATGCTTTTGTTTTCCACAGATTTGCAGGGAGTTCTACCGTGTCACTATGAAGGACCTGTTGGGGAACTTTAGAGAAGCCTTAGACGAGTACTGTCCTCGACTGCTAAAACTGTATCGTGCCAGGAAAGGAGCCTTTGGACAAGACATGGAAAGCCTCTTGGATAGGCTCGATGAACAGGTAAATTCATCTACTAAACATCAGATTTATTTATGGATATTCACATTGCCATGGCTACTTATTTTGTGTTTTGTGTAAGGTGAAACATTATAGTAACAATTTGATAGTTCTGAGAATTTACAGTGTCCATTGCCAAATACAATAATTATAGCTGATTTTGTCAGGTATGAAAAACTTTCAACTTATTATGCTGTAGAACTATATGGTGCATTTGAGCTGCTCATCTCACTGTGGCCTTATCTAATTTCAAGAAAGCTTAACAAAGTCATCCTTTATAATTTAATTTACCTATCCCTGCCCAATAAAATTAAAACAGAGTCTGACTTTTAATTGGCAAGTTTCTTAATTCTGACATTAGGCAAAGTTTTTGTATTAGCCAAGACGCACCATAGTAAGAAAGTAAAAAATAAATCCTAACTTCAAAATAATAAATCCTAACTTAAAACATGCCATTTACTAGAATGTATTAGATATATTTTTTTGTAGGGTTTATGCATTAATTGTAGAGGACAACAGATCAAGTCGGAGATTAGAGAATAGAGAATGACGTGCAGTTAATTTGAGGACTGCAGCCTCTGTAGAACATAACCACCAGGCTGTCTGACATCTTGGCCTTTCACTTTAACCAAAAGCCCTATTTCTTTATTTTTTTCTGATTTCAAGACATCAGACATTGCATCGCATCGAAGGAGAGCGTGTCTCGAAGGTCTGCCCATATTTGTCAGTGACAGTTCAGAGAAACTTTTCCTGAAATGCTTGGTGAGTACAGTCAATAATGAGTGCACATTAAATGTAATGTGAATGATGTGTACAGTCTTCTATGCATTTAATCTTAAAGTAAATTTGCTTTAAAATATAACCACAATCTCAAGATAAACAATAGACCTGCTACCAAACTATTGATGGGAGAACTGAAAGGTTTACTCATGTTCTTCCAAATATTTATTGGGATTGATGGCTTACAATAAAACCAATGTTTTCCTAGTTACAAGTTATTATAGTGTTTCCTTTGCAGAATTCATATTTCATTTTGTTTAATTCATGGTTTCAACAGGACACTGATCCAGAAGACAGGCAGATCGAAGGTGTCCAGATGGGTATCCTGACTGTTATCGTAGATGATGGTGCACCTACCTCATTACCAACAGTCAACAGTGTTGCTGTTGTGTTGGAAGAGGCAATTGTACTCACAGATCTGCCAGACCTTCCTACTGCGTTTGCCTACCTTTTTGGCCTGCTATATGCCTTAAACATTGAGTTTCCAAAAAACCTCAGGTACACTTTTGAAACTCTTCAGCACATCTTCATGGGACTTTCTACTAGTTGCTCACAGCGTGTCAGGAGCTTGAAAACCAAGCTCTTACTATAAGTAAGAAGCTGATAGATGCCTTCACAGATCTACCCAGGTCTGTGTGCCCTGAACATGGGAGTTCCCAAAACAACTCAAGTGCACTTTTGAAGCTGTCATGCTCATCTTCATGAAACTTTCCATCAGTTGTTCAGTGTTTTAGGAGATAGAAAGCCATGCTATCACTAAGTCACAAACCCATCTTTTTCTTTTAAATATTCATATATTCTCATACAAGCTGGCCTGCTCGACCCATGTAACATGCCAAGGAATTAGTATTTTAGCATGGTCAACAATTAGGCTGTTATTGTTGTCAAAATTGGGTCTTTTTTTTTTTTTTTGTGAAAAGACATGATAGCTTTCCTTGTTGGAAGAGTTGAATATGTTTTGACCTCTCAAAGTTGTGAGGAGCTATTGTTTAATCACTATGCGTTAATTAACAGTTGTTGAACACTGACTTCGATTTACAGAGAAATAATTTTTTATTACACAAAGTAAGAAATGTTTTATAGCATTACCACTCTTTTATAAACATTACACATGTTACCAGTAAAAAGCTAAAATGCAGCACTGTAGCACCTTTTTTAGTTTTTTTTATTCTGTTGCCGTAGTCAGAATTGTTATTTCTGATTTCGGGGTCAGCCTGCATCTTTGTTTTCATTGTGCTGTCTGCTAACTTTCAGTCATTGGTAAATACAGAAAGGTCAGTTTACAGTTGTATATGTACCAACAATGTATCCAATCTTTATTTTATTTAAAAAACCAATAGAGAGGTTGTTTATTCTGTGTCTGTTTGGCAAGTGCTTTACATTTTGCACAGACATAATCCTGAACATTATCTATAACTTTGTCTATTGTTTTGAAAGTTGGCTGGTTCTGTAGGTGGTTTGCATTGTACATTTTATCATTGTTGATAATAATGTTCTATCTACCCTACGCTTTTAGAAGAAAGTAAAAGATTTGTTAATGTATAGCCTGTTTTGAAAGTGTTACAGTAACATGATAAGGCTAGTTTATACTTGCATGTTAAATCTATGCAATGCCATAGCCAGATGTGCTCCTTCACAGATATTAAACTATATGTCTAGGGGACGCAGACAGAGAATAACTTTTTGTTTCAATGTCTCTCGGTGGCTTGGCATGACAAAAGTTAACCGTTGGAAAACTTGTTGTCATTTAATGTTTAAATAAAACATTTTACTGAACTGGTTATGATTGTAATTGTATGAAAGAGTATGATTTGGGGCAACTTTCATTATCTGGAATTCATAGTTGGTAGAACTTTACATTTTAAGTTTTTATAGATAAGAAATAAAAATAATCTGAATAAAAGCTCATTAGTTAGCACAACTTCTAATGTTTACAATTCATAGTATGTAGAACTCAAAATTTGAAGTTTTGTTTTATATGAAAGATAAATTATCTGAACATAAATGATTTAGTTCCCACAACTTTTTTTTGTTTGGAATTCTTAGTATGTGGAACTCAAAACTTTAAGTTATATTACATCTGTTCTTTAAGTTATCTCAACAAACAATTATTAGTTAGCTCAAACTTAAGGGTTTGAGTTGGTCTCAAAACTCAAAAAACCTGTGCAGACAGTTGCCTTGAAATTTTGAGTTTTGCTAGCTTTTTTATTTTTACAGTGTGCCTAAAGCCTTATTTAGGTATTTGCCTATCAGTGTTTTTCATATAGTTTCTTATGACACACATTTGGACCTACTGTAGCATAAGTGTAGTATTAATGAGTGTTTGGTTGTTTCTTGTCTTACAATACAACCTTGTCTTGGCAACACGACTAGGGTGATCAAGTGGCACTTAACAGACCCCACTGGTCAGCCCTTTTAAGTCAGAGCCTGTTGGATGCCAATCACTGCAGCATCCACATTGATGGTAATTGCAACTTTCCTTATTGCTTCCATTATGTTTATGATCCATAGACCTTAATGCACAAGTCTCAACAAGCTCATGGTATTTTGTCATTGTCCTTTAAAGTTTATCCTTTATCATCTCCTCTCAAGGCATGATTTACTTCCACTAGGATGAACTGTTTTGTCGAATCAAAGACCAAAATGTTGTCCGGCCTCAGCAGGGACTTGCTTGAATGAAGATGATTTTAGCAGCCTCTCAAGGTCCACTCCAGTCTTGTTTGTGCGAAAGCAAACCAACATAGCTTCCGCTCATTGACAAATGTGATCTTTTTGAGTTCAGTGTGCAAGGATCTACTGTTGCTGATGCCCTTGTTCAAAGCCTCAGCAATGGATTTTACCATATGGTCATTTCTCCATCTTGTATTGCCCCTCATCCAGCAGCTTATTTGATTGTGTTAGGGTTGTTCTGTGGTGCCTTGGGATAAAAGTGGCATGTGGGTGTATGCATTCTCCCCAAATGGAACAGGTTTTAAGGGCTTGGGAGAACTCCTTCCCAATAGCATTGTCATACCAGGCTTATGTTACACTCGTGAGTCTGCTCCAGGGCAGGCCCTGGGCCAGATTCCCACAAAGGATCTTGTGCTTCTGATGAGCTACTGTCTGCTTAACAGCCTTGTTCATACTATGCATTCTCTGTTCTGTCCTCTCTGGTGCTCTACTCAAAGCCTTTCATTGTTTTTATAGTGACCGTGAAGCTGTCCACAAGGATGCTGACAAGTGGTTTCTTTATATCAGTCATGTCAAAGGGACACATGCACACTTTTTCCTCTATTTTTTCCAGCACGTTTATTACTGTCACAAGAAAGAGTCAGCAACATGGTACATCCAGTGATTATCATGATGTCAACTTGTGAGGTGAAACCCTCAAGCTCATCTTGCTGCAATAGTCTTGGATTAGTACTATTTATTATTGATGATTTGAATGAATTACTCCTTCAAATCATTTTTTATAACTGCAAGTGAGAACACTGTGTTGTTTAGTACAAATGTTTGAAATAGAATATGAGACATGATGGCTTAACAAAGTGCCAAATTACATATCTAAAAGCATTTGTTAACCAATAACAGCTTTTTAAATGTCAGTCCAACTGACAGAGCACAAAAAGCCACAGTAAAGTCATAGTCGTCAACTCCAGGGGTTTCTTAAATTTCAACCTATTCCATGGCTAATGTTATTATCAAAGTCTGACCATGTGTTTTGCACTCCTCTAGGGCTACAAAACATTACAAAAGGGGCCGAAAGGCCGAAACAACTAACTTAACAAACCACCTTTAAAAATTCTTTTTTAAAAAGTTACCAATTTTTATTTATTTTTTAATCTAAAATAAATTAACCAAACCTGACTTCAAAACAAAAGAAATGGTTTTACAATAGGTAATGGAAGCTCACCCCTACTGCTTTTCACTAAATTGGAATTCACCAATAATCCAAATCTTTGGTGAAACACATTAAACTAGGTAATTTAACTCATTTGCACAGAAACAGTCATTTAATACTAATTACAAGCTTTGCGGTATAGGGCTTGGAGTCTCAAGACAGTTACACTAACTGTTGTTACTGTAGATGATGAAGGCCAAGGAGTATGTTGAGACCTAGACTTTTTGAAAGCTATGATAATGGCAGCAAACCAATCACAGCACACCAACACAGATGACTCATATAAATGACAGAATTACAGAAAAAATAAGGCGGCGAATAAATTGCAGTGTAACAACATTGAGGTTACCCATGGTTACATTTCTTGTTCCTGTTGTATCACCTCTTTGATGAAGCTCTCTGCATCAGTTATTGTGGCAGGGGGGCTCAATTAGTCTGCCCAATGAACCCAAAGAGACAAAACTATCACCTGTCAGACTATAGTCTTCAACCTATACAGTGTTTTACTGAACTGCGTGAAGCTGTGTACTGATCTCAAAATTATTTTTTTTACCTAAAAGGATTCAATTCAATTCAATTCAATTTATTTGTGTAGCGTCAACTCATAACAAGTGTTATCTCAAGACACTTTACAAAAAGCAGGTAAAATACCTTACTCTTTGTCTGTTAACATTACAAAAGAGCAGGTAAAAAGACCTTACTCATTGTTATGTTACAAAAAGCAGGTAAAAGACCTTACTTATTGTTATGTTACAAAGATCCGGCCTATCCATCATGAGCACTTAAGCAAAGCAGCAAAAGTTACAGTGGTAAGAAAAAACTGCCTTATTAAAAGGCAGAAATCATGACGAAACAGCCTTCACAGGCCTAGACTGCGCCGTGGTTGGAAAGGGATAGGGGGAGAGATGGGATAAAATGCAGGAAGAGGGATTGGGAGTAAGGGGGTGGGGGGAGGCAGACCGTCCATCAACAATCCGGTGGGTAGGGAGGGGAGGGGGGGGTCACTAATGAAGACGAGTGATATATGTAATGCAATAAAAAAAAATCATAACAAAAGAAATGACATACTGTAGTGTTTCATCAATGATTTTGGAAGATCTTAAGATATATTTTTGAAGTAATCAAAACTGGCAATGACAAGTTTCTGATTGGTTTATTGCTGACTTGAATAACTCTGATTGGAACCTATTACGCATACACAGTTCATCTAGGTTTAGACAAAGTATAATTAGTAACCCTGTATAACATGGATACTATAATGTATTTTGGAGGCTGTGTGTGAAAACCTGCCTCACCACTTGGTGTAAACACATTTACATGCCAGTAGCACGGAGAAAAGCCAGCCAAAACGATTGATTTCTCACCTCTTAATTACTTCAGAGTTCATCGTCTTTGCCCATCTCATGTGCATAATCTGCACAGCACTTTATACCAGATTTAGACAGTGTGGTCCAAAACATGTAGATCTCACCTGAATCCACCTGGCCCCTCTACCTCATGGAAAGCAGGTGTTCTGACATGGCTATTTTTCTTGCAACTACTGCACATTTTTCAGCATCTGAGATACTGTATGCAGGCTTATTATTCCTAACAAACCAACTTAGGTGAGCTTGTATCCAATACCACCAGAGGCTCTGGCAATAGCTGATGCACACACATACACACACAACACCATTAGAGAGAGTGAGCGAGAGAGAGAGAGAGGGACTCACTACCACAAACAAATAGACTGTAATGCTGTTACCGCAGGCTCAAATATTGCCAGCTCACACAGCTGATGAAATATTCTCTGTTTACTCTCCTCTAAATGACCTGCTCAATCCTGTGTGTGTGTGTGTGTGTGTGTGTGTGTGTGTGTGTGTGTGTGTGTGTGTGTGTGTGTGTGTGTGTGTGTGTGCGCGCGTGTGTGTGAGGAAAGTGAATCCTTAAATAACAGAATGTAGTGAAGGCCGCTACCCACAGTAAATCAACATTTAGACTAACCCATATACAAACACAAACAAACTCACACAGAGGGGAAACCAAAACATGGTTAATTTGATCTTCCATGCTATTGGCTGTTCCTGCTGTTACTATAAAACCAAGGACATACATTCTCATTGAAAACAAGGTTTGACAGACATTTGATGTTTTTCCAGAATAATACATCAAGGATACTATCCCCTTCAAGTTGATATTTTGCCAAGCACCTCAGAGGCCTGTACTACGATGCCAGTTAAACACTTCTCTAACCCTGACATAAGAGATCTCACTTAGTAGTCCCCCGAAGCTGGTTATCAAGCCCAGTAAACCCAAGGAGTGTGTTCATTGGATGGGGACGATTTTAGCAGCACTTTTATATACAATTATACACATGAACCAGACTACCTTCAGGAGATTGCATATTTCATACACTCGGTGCAAACTATCCTTATATTAAAAAGCATGATGCTAGCATATAGTCCGGGCTGAAATCACACAGCTGCAAAAACAAATGCTGGAAGAACTTAAACAAAAAAACAATTGATGAGTCGAAATGTGCAAATAAAGACATGGGCTATAATAGCCTATCAATTTGTTTTATTTTATGATTTGTGCAAAATAAATCTGGGCCGCAACTCCTTATTCATTTCTCATGTCGGTGTGATTGACAGTAGCCATAAGACTTGATATTTCAGCTGTAGCCCTGATGGTATAGCCTGTTGGCTATTTTTTTAAATTAAAAATAGATATATAGGCTACATTACAAAGGATGCAAACAACAAAACAATAAGAGTGTACTTTCTAGTGCCTCAATTTTTCTTAACTATAGACCATGTTCAAAAAGTCCAGTCCTACCTGTTTTTTCTATTTAGCTTCGTAAGATTATCCAAAGCCAAAGCTTTATTAAATAATACAGAGAACTAGCTAAGTAACAAAAGCAACAAATATAATGTATTACACACATTAATTGGTAGATGGTACAGACCTTACAACTGACATTGCTTCAGTTTTTCTAATTGACTGTTCAATTGTTTATCTGTAAAATATGTTATTCTTGGAAAAATTGTTTAAACTTTTCAAATGTTTTTTGTAATGTTTTATAATTTGAAAGCATAACTGAAAGAGAAGTAGACTATGCTTAATTTTATATCTTATACGCAGGAGAAGGTGTCAGTGCTTTGTTTTCTCTGTGTTAAAGAATGATAACAGTGAAGCATTATAAATATATTTCCTGATCATATAGGCCTTTACATTTTTTATATTTCTTTTAAATAAAACTCATACAGGATCGTGAAGCTGTTCTCTCTCCCTCCTCCTCACTTACGATCAGTTCAAAGTACTGCCCCATAAAGAGATCTGATTGGTCAGTAGGCTCAGATTTACACAGGTTGAGCTCTTATCCAGAACATAACCTGCTGTTACCATGGCAATCCAACCCCGTCGGAAGTGAACCACCTTTGTAGTGCTCAAAAGCCAGAGTTAACCCTGAAGTTACCTCGCTAACTGGAAAAACCTGATTTGTAGTATAAGACCCAGGTCCAAACCAAATGAGAAACCTTTGAATGATATTGTCTTTGAACATTCCGACAGGTGTAAATTCTACCAATATGTTGCTTGGGCCATCTTTTGTTACATAATTAACTGCCAAACGTCTATAAAAAAAAATTGGGAATGAAAGCGCTGTAGACTACGACTTATTAAAACAAAGTGTAGTATCCATTTTCAGTGATTAATTTATCTATTCTGGCACAATGGAACCAATCAGATTACCCCCAAAACCAAGCCAGCCAGCCATGCAGACAAGCTAAAACAGGCAATCAAAATGATTGAAGGGGCATGAATACATCAGGGAGTCGCTCTTAGATGCATATTTCAGAAAATGTCTCTCATGCTGGGACTGTTCCTTGTATCTCATTATTACCTTTTATTGAGGCTCTATATACATGAGAAATCTTTACTCTGGAGCCTGCTATATTAAAAAATGAAACGAGAACTTCTGATTGATAGTTTTATTAAGTGATCCTTTTTCTTGATGTCTGAGGACACAATTTCGTTTATGAACTTGAATCAATTAAGAGTCCTAACCAAGGGAAGAAAGGCCAGAAACCACAAGAGTGATGTACTGGAATGATAATGACACTCTTGGCAGATTAAGACAAACCTAAAAGAGATGCTGATTAACAGCTGAGTTCAGTTCTTTTACCATTCCCGGTAGATGCCAAAGCCCTAAAAAAGAATAGTCTTTTCATGAATATTGCTTAACTACAGTACTTGCTGAAAGATGATGTTATTGTCTTTAAGATAGTGGTATATATATATAGGACAAGACTGCAGTCTTTAGCAATGCTTGTGGTTCTGTTAATAACCTACATTACTTTGCTAAAATGCTCACAATACCAATGTTTACTCACTTGTATTTAGGAGATGTATTGTTTTACGATGTTTAAGACTTTTAATCTAGCATGCTTATGCTGTCACAAAATTCAGCTGCCATGAATGTTGTCAGCCTTGCAGATCTTATCAAAATACAGTAATGGACATATTATGACTTTATGATTGCATCAGATTAATATAACAGGCATTCTGAGTTGAATATGAATGTCCATTCAAAAGTAAAATACAACCAAATCAACAATTCTTTAACAATTTCACCTATACCAGTGTACAATGTATTAAGTAGACTCATCTGAGTCAGTACAGTGTAAATGGTAAATGGATTTGAGCTTTGTAGCTCTTTTTTAGTCTTCTGACTACTCAAAGCGCTTATACACAGCCTATCATTCAAACCCATTCACACACTGATGGCAGATGTTGCTATATAAAGTGACCATCATAAGTAACTAATCCCATTCATACACATTCATATGCCAACGATGAAGCAGTGGGAGCAATTCGGATTTAAATGTCTTGCCCAAGGACACATGTTGCTGAAGGAGCTGGGGATCAAACCCTGACTCTACCAACTGAGCCCAGTGTATGGGCTGTGGTGTTTATAATGGCATTAAATACCATAGATTTTAGTCCTTATCAAAGTAGTAGACTGACCAGCAGAGACCCTGTTTTGTCTGTGCCAATTTTTAGCGTACAACTTTTGCAAATATTTGAGTGCAAATGAATACCTGTTTTGTTTTAAATTACTTTTCAGCTTTTCACTGAGAAACATTTGGTGTCTCAAAGGAAAAGCATACAATTAAGCTGACTTCAGTAATCAAAAGCACAACAGTTTACAGTTGAAAACTGTAAGAAAAACTCAGTTTGTGAACATTTATAATTTCCTTTTCAATTTACCTGCTTTTCTGGTCCCCACTGTTTGTATTATCTGATGATGATTTGGAAATGATTACTTGAAAAGCTCTGAATACACAAACTTATTACCACATACCCAAGCTTTTGGATATGTCTGAGTTTCCTGAATGGGATTCCTTAACCAACCCAGACAATGTGTCTGTAAACATGAAATTGGACTTTAATGACTCCAATTCCACTGGGTTTTCTGTTCATGAGCATCCTATTATGCTGAATAGATTTATTGTAAAGGCCTCTGTGAAACAACAAAATATGTTATAGTTTATCTGTGCTTCAAAACACACAACAAAACTAAAGTTCAAAACAGCCACTGAGCCGGATGCTGATAGCAATCATGATGCAATGCTCCAACCCGTTTGTTTCCAGAACCATCAGAGTCTTCCCTGATGAGAAATGACTGACGCAGGAAGGCATTATCGATTGAAGCACTTCCTCCAGTTGCGCGATCACTCATACAAACTCCATTTCACACGTGTGTATATAGACTTACTCTCCTGCACACCCACTCTGGCTGAAACCTCCTCCACAAACTCTGGCTGTCTCCCACTCTGTGGAAATCAGTCAGCTGAGCCCATTGCTTTGACAGCAGACATATGAGCAACACACGCAAAGTGTGCTGGCTTATCAACCATTTAGCAGCCGATGACCTGTGGAGGGAATGGCCCTATCATGATAAAGTGTGCGAACCCTACACATTCAATTACAGGTCAGAGGGCAGCGTGTACATCAGCATGCAGCATACATCACCACCGTTATTGATCGCCCTGCAATAAGTGTGTATGCTGTGTGTATGAGTCAGTGTTGTCCGTTTGGGAGTACTGTGTGTGTTGGGGTGTGCATGCTATTCGAGGCAATGAGGGGTTGTTCTGCTTTGGCTGGCACCATAATTCAACTTGAAAGCCACAAATGGTCTCTGCCCAAACTTAACCAAAGGAGAAGTGTGAGGGAAAGATCCTAAATACAAGCAATGTGGAACAAATGAAAGTAGTGAAAAAGCACAATTAGATGCTGAAGTGATGGCCAGTGGCAGCTGTTGTAGTGTTTCTATTGATTTTACAATTGTCATTTTGAATCTATGCAATTAACTCAATTTAAAATTAATGTTTGTAATGTTTTGTTTCTTTTGAACTGCAATATTTGCAATTTGTCTTCCATTTAAAAAAATGGAAGGTAGGATGGACCATGAGATTGACAGAAGGATTGGCTGCAGCGTTAATGCCAGTAATGCAGGCGTTGTACCGGAGCTGAGCTGAGCTGAGCCTGAAGGCAATGCTCTCGATTTACTGGTCCTCTGCCTGCGGTCATGAGCTATGGATAGTGACCGAATGAATAAGATCTGTGCACTCTGACATAATCCACTTGAAAAAACCCACGTTTTGAATCCAATTTGCCAGTCCTCACCAAAGTAACCACAAATGGACAACAGGTAGGACTCACATAGTCTTTATCCTGGAGTTTAAGCCAAAGGTGGCCATGTCACACACTGGTTTATTGTCCATTCTCCTCTTAACAAGGACAACATTTACAATTAGAACATTGAGCTGTATTGACAAAAGCCTGAAAGATCCGAAATTATAAACTCATTAGGAACATTTTTACTGATGTAATAAATCAACTAGGAATTGAAGCCATTACAGAGAATAGTTATTATGCACACCCCTTGGATTTTACTTCTGAAAACAAAGGATATAATTATTACTATGACCCTGAGTTGTGATGACAGCATTTATCAGATATTAGTTATACAATAAGCCCCGGACTTGCTAACAGTAATACCCCCTCTGTTAACAATGCAGCATTTGACTCATATAATATGGATGTTAAAAAGACAATAAAGTCTTGATATGCTGCTCAATATCAACCTGCTCTCCTAATAACCAATAACTGCACCCTTGGCTCATTTCCCCGATGCAGGTTTTATCTCCACCATCATCCCTGAGATATGAAAATCAGAGCAACGTGTTCATTATAGACTGGTCTTCCTACATGCTCACCAATCTCCTTTCACCCATCAGTCCACCTTATATATGAAAGATTGCATTGTGTTAGCCATTAGAGGCTGAAGCTCATTTAGTGGTTATTGATCACCTTCTGTTATGAACGCTGGATCCTAATTGACTATTTGAAAACAATAAAGACTTAATAACTTCCTAACATTTGCTTCTCACTTTAGAGCAATAATACAGCATACTTCGCCTCAGAGTTTAGATTAGGGAACTGTTATGAACCAATAGTTAACTGAGTCAATCTGACCTTAGGTGTTCAGTACAAAGCAAACAGGAGCCACAACAATATTAAAGAAACAGGTGGGTGGTTCTTTGGTAAATTGATTACGCATTTTAACTTGCTGCTAACCTGCTAAACTGGACAATGTTTTTCAGTGACATAAGCACAAGCTCTTCTCCCCTTTCTATCTCTGCTGTAGTTAAGAACTTCTTTTTTTACATTATTTATAAGGCATGCACCATTTACACACCATGGATGTCTGCAAATTATTGTTCAATAAGCATGTTTTTCTCAGCACAAGGGGGTTCTACAGACCATAATCATACATAAGAAAAGAAGCACATGCACAAAGCAAGAGAGGGATATTAGGTACTGTATATGTTTTCAGTCTCAGCACTGTTAAATTGCATTACAATGGGTTCCTGGGATGCATGATCACATATTTTATTTAAATATGAATGCATTTATTGTTTGCATAAGACCCCTGCACAGATAGAGTTTGCATTTACACATGCCCATGTTATGACATATGTGTAGAAGTAGAGCTTTGTTTAGGCATTGTGAAAATAATCAATCAAATCAAAGTATTCCATTGGCAGTTTGGTTTGGTGATTATGTCTATGAACCAATGGATTTTAAAGACATGAATATTTTTTTCAAATGCATGACATAGATATTATTGAAATTAGATAATAACAACTTTATCACACAGCAGAAATAATATAGCATGAGCATTTGAACGTATGAAATACACTACTGTAAAGGAGAGGCTTGGAGAGAGTGAAGCATGTTGTTGAAAAGCACTTAAAAGCATAGATGTATGGATTTGTCCATGTGGCAGTGAGCCCGTCAGCATTTTTCCACATCGGCAAATCCCCTCTCCTGCTTCATAGCATATGGATACGTCACTTATGGCGACACAAGGGTTTGGACAGTTTCCTGCCTCATCAGGCCCTGTCCTGCCTCCATCTCTCTCTCTCTCTCTCTCTCTCTCTCTCTCTCTCTCTCTCTCTCTCTCTCATTAAAAAGTACTTGTGCCCAGCATGTTAGCATAAATACATAAATTCATGGCATGCTAGATGATCCTCTCAACATATTGCTCCTCTTCCAAACACACACACACACACACACACACACACAAACTCACATACATTCAGAAATCTAAAAGGTTTATTCTGAGGCTTGCCTTCCAGGGGAAAACTCAGGGAGAGTTGTTCTCTCGATGTCAAGCCCTTCCAGCTCACTCTTTCTAAAAATCAGTTCCAAAACATCGGGTTGAGGAATTGCACATGAGGATCTATGCCTTTTGGTAGAGCAGAGCTAATCAATATGCCGATGAATGCTACGATGCACTGACAATAGAGATGAGAAGAGTGTAAGGAAAGGATCTCTTGTATTGCCAAATGCTTTGAAGTAGATATGAAGCGGAGGCAAGAAGAAGGAGAAGAAAAGAAGAAAGGAACAATGTGTTTGAGAGCTTGCTATGCGTTTGTGTGCATACTTTTATATGTAAGATTTTTTGCAAAGCGGTAGCGCCTTAGCTCAGTAGCAGTGGAGCATGTATTGTAATCAATAGCACTTCAGCCAGATAGTAAATCAATGGAGGCTGAGCTGTAATGGAATGCATGGTCAAGGGAGAAGCCGACTAGATGGGGGGGTGCTGTATGAGAGAGAGAGCAAACATAAAAAGATTTGAATGTAGACCAAGAGAGACAACCTAAGGAAGGTGGGGGGAAAAGGTAAGAGGCTTGAAAATGCAATAAATGAATTAAAGAGGAAAAAGCAGAACTGAAAAAAAAATAGAAATATGTGTTCATGGGTGCTTGTAAAAGGAAGAAAGTAAATTTAGGTGTGATGCAGAAAAGAAACAAAGACATTTATCAGCGTAGGCAAATTCCTGCATAATCGTGATGCCTCAGTGAGCTTGTTCAACCCCCCTGTGAGGCTCAAGAAAAGCAATACAGGGAAATTGGCTCCAATGAGAGGAAAATTAACAATAAAGAGAGATAAGAACAGAGAAAAGACAAAAGACGAAAACAGCATGGGTAGCAAGTACAGTCTAATACACATCTGTTTATTTGCATAAAAATGAAAAAAATGTGCGTACTACGGCATCCTCAGATGGTACTTATCTGCCTTTTTTTGTCTTTCTTCCTTGCCTCCTGACATGTGAATGCAACCAACAGCAGTATTGTGCGAGACTTTTGCACTCTCAATTACTGCAGTTAACTTGGGGTCTGGTGAACTTCAATAAGATTTTGATGGCAAGTTCACTTTTACAACAATACTCCGGTAATGAAATTTCATCACCAGAATGTTCCTTGAGCTAACTTTTGTCTTTAAGTTCAATTAAACGGAACATCCTGTAAAGAAAGTCATTGTGAAGCCGCAATCCAATGCATTCTAAAAAAAGACACTTTAGATTAATACAGGTTCACTCAGAAAGACCCATTTATTATACAAAATGTGAGAGTGAAAACACAGACACCGATATGAAGGATATGTTGTTATCTTCTTGTTCAGGCTCATTAAATTATGGTTCTGGAAAATCATCCTTAAGCACTAAATGTGCCTTACATCTTCACAAGCACTGCACCAGCTATGAGTAAGTTCAAACAAAGCCTAGTTTGAAGTGAACGTTATTTCTAAATTAGGACAGAGTTTACGTACTACTAAAATGTAAGTTGTTGCACCAGATGAGATAATTCCAACATAGGCAGAAGTTACACCTTAAATCTTACACCTATAGCTCTTATAGATGAAAAGTCCTCTGTAAAATACAGTTGTCTTGTAAAATACAGTTGTCTTGTAAAATACAGTTGTCTTGTAAAATACAGTTGTCTTGTATCATTGTGAATGATGGGATGAGGACAAGCAGAAGTTTTTAGCGGCTGTTAGGTGTTAGCAGTAGGCTCTTAGTGATATAACATCTCTCAGAAATCTGTAAGGTCTTTTATTTGTGCTGTTGTTTTTCATGAGCAGAAAAAATATCTGTCAAATAATAGAGTACCATTATATTACTATATATTGTATTTGATGATGTCAGAACTCTATGTCACTAATGTTTCTTTATTCTAGCTGTCGATGTAGGATATACTTATTATCTAGTCATAATCCGGTCATGTTCTTGGGAGCCTACATTTCCATTATGCACGTATGCATCAATTCGACATCAATATCCGCTGATGTTGGCCCTGTTGACCGACATCGCCACATTGGCAAATAATGTGGCATAAACAGATGTCAGTAGCCGATGTTTATTTGTTGTGCCAAATCAATTTATAATCTGTCATCTAGTACACCTAACTAAGAGGTTTTTTTAATGTGAAGATTAAGTCACCTGTTGAACAAACTCTGACTTGTTTCATTGTCAAACATGAAAAGAAAATGGTGGCATTGTGGGAGTCCACCACCAAAAGGAGTCATGAAGCAATCATTGGTATCTGAATTGGCAAACTAACTAGATTCAATAAAGGATTTAGTCAAACTTGACTCTCTGACTTAAGACATAATTTACAGATAGTTGGTGCTACTGGCCACAGGTGTGCAAAAACATAAAATCAAAGAAAAAAAAAACACAAAAGGCTGATAAGCAAGCAGTATTTTTTGTGTGCTGTGGTTAAGAACTATTTGTTACGCTTCACCCAAACCAGTTTCGGCAGATGGTTGTACATAAGCCTGTTTTTGCTCAAGGTTTCAGCTTCTTAAAAGGAATTATTTGTTGCCACTGTTACTTTGCTAAATGTTGCTTAGTGCTGTTGTCAAGATAGATTCATGTTGGGTCTTTGTAGAGAATATAACAAAGAATAAGGTCTTTTGCAAAGTGTCTTGAGATAACATTGGCGCTTTACATGTAAAGATTGATGGATTGATTGATGGATTGATTGATTGATTGATTGATTAATTGATTGATTGATTGATTGATTGATTGATTGATTGATTGATTGAAGCACAGGTATTATGCAAATATTCTCCACTAAAAAATGAAAGTCCAGCATTCAAATTTTAATTTAGGTTGCATGGATCAGTGTTTATATATATAATACAGATAACTTTGCAGGTATAGTGCTACAGAGTTTTTTTGGTTTTCTTTAGTGCATTGCTTTGGTTTAACAGGCTGTACCTCGCTTCATCTTTCTATTCAGCAGCAGACTGTTTCTATGCAGAACTCTGATAAACTTGTTGCTCGGTTCCTTTCCAGCACCAAAATACAGAAAAATAGCAAGCTTAAAGTGGATCATTTGGCAGCTAGCACCCTTCAAACTCAAAGAGCTAAAAAAAAAAGTGAATATTGGTTCAACTAACACAACTCGTTCACATATGTTGTTCTTAATACATAGAAAACGAAATTACATCTTAAAGTTATAAATTGTCATTCGTTGACAGCTTGCTACTCTGACCCCAAGTGGTCGAAAATGGTAATAAGGCAGCTTTAAGAAAAGTATCACACATAAAATGGGTTTTTAAATATCATAATTAAGTCTCCCAAAGATGCGTTAGTATAAGTGGTTGTGAGGGTGATGCTAGCAAAACACATTTGTCTTAAACTTTGTTGTAAAAAAAAAAATACAAAAATCCATACCTTTATAGGTTGTGGGGTTTTTTGTGTAAAATCTCTATCAGAAGTAAGCTGTCAGATAAAAGTATACAATAAATGTCAATGAAGTGTCATGAAACAGAGTGTTATTATTCAATTATTTATATTATTTTTTTCCATAAAGTACACAATCACAATTGTACTAATACTCCAAAATAAGAAATCAAATACAATCCAGGATTCTTGCTTGGCATTAAATACAATAACAGAGTTAGCAGAAAAACTACAGACATAATTAAAAGAAACAGAGAGAGAGAATACATTAAACAACATAGCATGAGAGGTAGCGATGCATGCTGAATGTCCAAGCAGCTGCAAATCAGCCCCTTAAACCTTCACTAACATACAGTACTTAAGGAATTTGTAAGCAGTTATGTTACACCCTGTGTGTTTGTGCCCTCATCCAAACAAGGATGAGACAAACCATCAGACATAACACAACACAACAATAAGTCTCTAAAGTTCCCTTTAGAAAAATCAACAGTTTCCCAGACTGCATTAAAATACTTGGTTTGCTGTTAGACGGTTTAGTGTGCCTTCATGTGTTTCTGTGCTTTTATGTGTCTGTGTGTGTGTTTGAGTGCTGGTTTAATGGGGATTGATAATAATGCGTTTGTGAGTGTTTTTTGATGAGCTAAGAGATGAGAGGGTATCTCTCTCAGCTGCATACATAACAGTTGGGGTGTTTGGAGGGAATACTCTTACTCAACTACTACAGTTTGCATGCATGAGTGCACAAATACACACACACACACACACACACACACACACACACACACACAGATGCATATACAATCATACAAGGCTAGAGGCAGTCATGAGTATTTCTTAGTTCTCAATTTCTATGTTACACCCTCAAACATACATTCATATGAAGACGCATACACTGCTAAGCAAGTATATTCCTCTCTCTCTCTCTCTCTCTCTCTCTCTCTCTCTCTCTCTCACACACACACACACACACACACACACACACACACACACACACACACACACAAACACACACACACTTGTATCTGCTCTCTCTGGGTCTGATAAACTTGCTTATGACAGCTAATAACTCCAATATTCCCCCTGGTCTTAATTAGGGCCAGTTATTACAGTGTTTGATGCTCTCTCTCTCTTTTTTTCTCTTGCTGTCTCTCGCTCATTATCTGTCTCTCCTATCTCTGGGTTTTTCCGTCTCTCTTGTTTTCACACTGTTGCACAGCTTGATTCCTGCATGTCGTTGAAAGTAAAATGTGGAAAGGATGGAGGGAGTAAGACTGAAAAACTCCTCTCTACCTCTCTGCTGGAGGTCTCTGCATCCCACACACGAGCGCGTATACGCACACACAAACACACTTAAATACTCTTCTCTGCTTCTTTTGGACTTTGCATTTTTGGGGTTTCGCTTTTTTTTTTTTCCATGCAATTTGTACTTTAACTTGTAAAAAAAAAAAAAGGTGCAGTTCAAAGTTTAGAACGGTAAGATAGATGGAGGTGAGGGCAAGAACTGGACTTGAAGCTTAACTTTTTTAACAACAACAAAAATCCTCCATGTTTGATGGGTTGGAAAGGGTATTTTTACCATATCAAGATTATGTTTTCAAATTATGACTTTAAAGTCCCAGAGATAAAACTTGTAAAAAAGACATAGCATGTCTTCAAAAACTTTCAAATGACTGTTGATATTATAGTTTTTTTTTTCTTTTTGCAATGGTACTATATTAGAGATGTGTCAAAGTGATCCTTTATCTGGTTTGACTATTGACGAAAAAAGAGGAACAATCATTTTTATTCAAGCTTCATCGCACTTTTTTAAAATAATTGCAGGATAGGGAAATCAACTTCATAGTTACAATAAAATCTCTGTAAAGTTAAAAGTGCCGGCTGTGGCTCAGTTGGTAGAGTCGGTCATCTCTCAACCAGCCACGTGTCTGATGTGTTGGGGCAAGAGTCTTAGCCCCAAGTTGCTCCCACTGCTTTGTCAACTGCGTACCAATGTGTATGAATGGGATTTTTTACTTCTGATGGACATGTTACATATCAACCTCTGCCATCAGTGTGTGAATGTGTAGGTGTGGCATGCGGAGTAAAAGTGCTTTGAGTAGTTAGAAGAAGTCCATTTACCATTAACCACTTACAAAACTAATCGTTTATATACATATAAAGCCTGAACATCGGTCTTATTGGATGCTTGCTCATTATGACTGTTATGCTGCTCATTTACAAGCTCTACATGAAAAACTGATGTTTTGACATGAGATCTTCAGGAAGGTTGTATGACTGTCATCTCAGTTATATAACTGTTACCTCAGTCCTAGAGCTCATTCTAATTTTCTTTTCAAATGATGTCCATCTAGAGAAATGTTAGTATGTCAGGCCAACTCTTTACTCCACTCCTCTATGGGCAACTTATTACACAAGACGATATTAGATAAACGGAAGAAATGCAGAAGAAGGTGGAACATCTATCAGCAGAAGGAAAAAGTACCAAAGACAAGGGTTTCTATCAGTGGTAGTTGGATTAGATGAGAAAGTAACCTCATGTATAATGCAGAAATAATCCCTGGTCCCAACATGATGTCATGATCTAAGAGGGGAGCATGTAGCGAGACTCCAAACATCAAATATTCATCACACACACACGCACATACACGTACACATACACACTCACATACATATATACACCCTCTTACAGCCTGTTAATTGGCTGTTTTGATTGCAGAAGTCTCTAGATGGACTGATGACTCAGATTTCCAATACATGAGAGGGAGAAAGTTTGCCACACAAAAAGCTATTTGTTAGAACATCCTGTTAATACAGTTTATTTTCTACAAGATGGCTTTATTGTGTTTGTTGTGAGCTATTTTGGCTAATGTTCTGTAAAGCTATCTGTTCTTTTTATATCAAGTACCTCTGTGACTAGTAACACATCTGTCATTAAGTTTGGTATAGAGGGTATCGCGAGTTGAGCAGATGGCACAGCTGAGCAACTAAACATGAATTACTCTGAAATAGGGCCATTATTGGACACACACACACACACTCATGAATCAGTGCCTTTTGACAGCACGGCTTTGACCTGATAGCACCAACCCTTTAGCCATATTTACAACAACAACAAAAAAAGATCCAGATTGAGTGAGGAAATAAAAATGAACAAAAAGAACTGCAAATAGTAAAGTTAGATTTTTTGGAGTCTTACTTGTGGCTATTCCATGATGGATTAAGTATTCAGTCCCAGGTTTAAATGTTTAATAAGTCAGAATGGCTTCGCAGTACATCCTGCTACCTTCATCCAAGAGTACAACCTGCCTGCCAACTCAGAGGAGAAAAAAAAAACTGGACTTGTTTGTTTGAGTTGACTGGATAGCTCTAAAGCTTCTACTGGGGATAAAAAATAAATAAATCTTTACAGGACTCATGGCCATGGTGTCCCTTATCCAGTTTGCCAATTCAGTGGTTTTAATTTCTGTGTTAAAGTTGGAAGTGCCAATTAGTGTCCGGGGATATCATTAGTGCTTTTCCATTGTTGCAGGTTAAATTGAATGAGTTGTAATTGTGTGCCTTGAAGCCAATGAGGTTCTAAGCTGTGATTCAGACTGATCATGGCACAGTAGGTTGTAGCCCGAATTAAGGGTGACAGGAAATGTTCATTTTCAGAGGGTGTGCAAAAGGATAGCAGTCTTTGCAGCAGAGGTAATTGAATTAGAGAGTCTTCTGGATGTGTTGTCTATTATCTCTCTCTCTCTCTCTCTCTCTCTCTCTCTCTCTCTCCCTCTCTCTCTAAATATATATTTGTGTATGTGTGTGTGATGTTCTGAGATGAGATGAGAGAGAGAGAGAGAGAGAGAGAGAGAGAGAGAGTTAATAGAGAGAAAGAGGGATAAGGATCTTGCATGGGGTTAAAACTAAAAACATGCTATGAGCTAACTACTGAACCATTAGGTTAAAGTTGTTGTTTGCCATATGCATCGTCTTCTTCACAGACAAGGGCTTGGACAAGGACTAGTGGCGGTTTTAGTGATTTGGAGGTTACCAGGCAAAGACAAATATGAGGCCTTCCCTATTTTGCTATAAGCAGTCATAGCTAGTAATCAAACACTTGTGAGGCATCTCTAATCGAGTAACAAAGCCACACAACTATATAACAGAGCCAAAACATGATCCTCCAGAGTGTCTTTATTAGTTGTTCCTAGGGCAAGGCTGGTAACCAAGGGCAACCATTCATTTGTCATCACCCACCTTTGCCTCATGGTAACACTGCCTATGGCAAGGATTGCATTGTAATGGGCCCAGTACATCTTACTGCTGCAGTAAACCCTGCAAAGTACCTAAAGGAACATGGTACCAAAAACTGCTGCTGAGAGTGAACATATGCAACCCCTCAGTATCCTTTTTCAGGGTATACACTATCTACTGTTTCACGGCCATGGTAGGATCAGAAATTGCACTTTCTAAGTCCAAGGTTTGACAATTGGCCTGACTTTCTTTCTAGTGACTTTGTATATGTCTGAAAAACAACAACCACCCTGGTCTGCCTGTCCACAAGTACGAAAACCAACCCTACAAAACAATGAGGACAAGGTCCATTATGTCCAAAACCTTCAACATCACATGGTGAAGCTTTACCTGAGGTGTTTTGCCACTGCAAAACATTTCAACTACCACATTGACCTTGGGTAGAAAAACTATTTAGCCCTCCAGCTTTGCCTCGTCTATTGAGTACCAGCTGAATTCAGGAGGTGATCCAAATGCTCCTTCAACTGTCGGTCAAAATCTTCAGACAAGAACTTGATTAGGTAGGGTAGTAGTTTTTAAAATGATTTCTCTGTGTTTCATTCACAAACACTTATTATTATTATATGACAGTAATCAATTGGTTGGGGTGAATGTCTGATATGAAGGAGGGGATGATTTGTTAAGATTATAGCTGGACTGTGACCTTATCGTGATGTACTGTATGTTAGTCACCATAAACATTTAATTCACTTACAGTCAGTGCCGGGCGTCTGTAAGTTACCATAACTTTCACTGACAACAGACACACACAGAGACACACACACACACACTCATGAATCTCTTACACACTTGAGCTTGTATGGCTCATTGACTTGCCACTAAGAGAAAGAGTGTTCATAAGTTAGGCTGTCCCTCCTAAAACTGTGCATGTGTGTGTCTGTATGTGGGTCTGTGCATGTGCATGACTGTATCAAAGGATTGTTGTCTGAGGCATATGCATCCAATCATTCAACCGGTCTCCAGCGCAACACGCACCCATGAAGGCATATTTATTAGCAGGAGGGGTGCCATTACCCAACACTTGGAAACTCAGCGAAGCATTCATTGCTGTGGCAGGGTGTAGAAAATCAAAACATATTGGGTGAGATTCAGATGAACAGAATGGATGAATGCAAGCGGAACATTAAAGAGCAGAGTGTTCGTGAGAGACAATCAGCCCCGGTCAGGGACAAACAGGATCGGAAATGAATTCAGGCAGAAAGATCAGACATTTTCCAGGCTAGAAATTTTTTCAGCAGGAAGGACGAATAATGACAGAGATCATGTTCAGTGGCTTGAACATAATGTAATGGTTAGTGGGCTTCTATATCAAGGGGGATTCTCTCATTGGTTTCTGCTTTCAGAATGAGAACTGCAGCCCTCAATCTATTATGTTTCACATTGAAGTAGCTGAAGTATTTTTTGGTTAAGTCTCAACTGGTTTACATCAAAAAGTAGAAGTACAACAGCAATAGATAAAAACAACATAAATAAGATATGAAAGTTAGAATAATTAAAAGTATATTAACAATGCTATTGAGTGTAATATTTGTAATTTATAGCAAACTGATGGTGACTATTTGTCCTTGAATTAGTGGTGGGAGATATAACGATCTTAGATCATGAAGGATTTTAACTTGCTAACAATCTGCCAAAGCAGGGAGATCGTAGAACCGGGCTAATGTGTTTATTCTATCATGCTGCAGTTTATGCTCCGACACAGACGCGCCTCCCTCTCTTTTGCTCCGCAGCGGTGAAAACATAAACAAAACTTAAGTCCGCAAAAACAACTCCATCCCGGTTATATGCAACTGTTCTGATATTTTTCCAAACCAACACGGCGTGAGCAACAGTTAACTTATCTGCATAGTGTGCACAGTTAAGATTACATCTCAGATAGAGACTCAAGAAACCGCTATACAAGCCGAAGAGACGTTCACAGTCTGCAGAGAGTCAGACAGAGCGGAGCTCAGACAGACAGTGATGAGAGATATAACCCCGGTGTTTAAAATGATGCTGTCGGTGTTTTCTGCTCTCTCTCGGTTTTTAAAAGTTACTATCAAGCCTCTCCACCCGAAACTCACCTGTGGTGATAACGGAACCTATAGGGATTACACTAAACGACGTTACAAAGCAGCAGGCAGGTGAGAGTGAGTAACCATGGTGACTGTCTGTCTGTCAATCAATAAGGTCCCGCCCCCTCTATGAATAAAACTCTTCTGTCAGTAAAACTTACTCTGATCATGTGTCACAGAATGAACACATTCTGTATTATGTTTGATTATACATAAACAATGATGTCATAAAAAACAACAAAGGCTGCAGAGCCTGTATGAAGCTACAGCTGTAGGGACTCTGCAGGGCTAAATAGAACAGAAACACAAGAACTCGAAATCTACATGTTTTTAAATGAATGCATCACTGCGTGAAAATGTTCCTGATGAACATAAAAAGAGGACACATAACTTAATCATAATTTCAAAGTGGTGAGGAAAACCTTAAAATTGTGCATAAATATTGATCAAATTGAGGGAAAGACATTTCTGTTACTAAAGATGTTCTGGGTGAGAGACCTCCAGACCTCCTACAAAGATGTTTTTCCAAATAGATTAAACTTGTCAGCACAGTTTTTGTGCATTTAAAAACATTATACAGGCAAATAAGTTTGGTTGAACTGGTCAGTAACTTACACATTTTTCTAAAGAACAGTATGAAAAAAATCGTGATAAAATCGTGATTTTGCCAAAAAAAAAATCGTGATATGATATTTTTCCCATATCGCCCACCTCTACCTTGAATTCCAACGCCAATGAGCATGTCAATCTTTTTAAAGAAGGTTCTTATAAAAAAAGAGAATCAGAGTAAGGTCAAAAGGCAGAAACTGTCAAATTTGGATCACCCTAGACTCAGAGCTGGCCAGGTGCTGCCTGAGTCTTGTCTGTAAACTTGAACACAGTCAGTTTCTTGAGTCTGATTAAAAAGCTTCAAAGTATGCAGAGCAGTCTTCGAAATCATGAGTCAGGAAACCAAAAAATCTGAGAGCAATATAAGGCTGTATTTATCCGTACAGAAAATTAAAGCCTGAGCCTTTCAAGTGAAAAAACTGACCAAGACAAAGAATATCACACAATACATGTTTATTTTGCTGAGGGCGTGGAAACAAGCTTCTTTGCGCCCTTTTTACCATCTGATCTATTCAAATTAATCCTTGTTAATAACTTTAGGGTTTCAAGTTTCGAATGGTATCCGCCTCCTCCATCACATCAATTTCATGAATTATGGGCTTAATTTTTCTAACAGTGTCCCATACATTATCACATGCTATTTTTAAAGGTTAGCTGTCACAAAAACCTACTGCAATGTCACGTCTTTCTGATAAATGAGTTCGATATCTGTCCCACCCTCTTGTGACTGGGTCATTGGCACAACAACCTAGCATGTATGTCAGGTCTACTTTAAATGATGGTCCCTTTTCTTGTTTCACTGTCCTATTGATTCATATTTGTCTCTCCTTCACCTCTCGTAAATGTCAGGTTGGCTTAGGATTTACTACTTAATTACCCCAAAAGCGAGCTCGTATGAAACTTGAGAACTCACTTTTAGACCATGCAAGGTTTCTTTTAGGCCTCGACGGATTTCCTAAGGCCTCGATGGATTTTCACTGTATCCTTGATGGATTTCACTTTGTGGGCTCAGTTTTAATTCATGTACACATGTGCCTTTGTGCATTTTATCCTTAGTTGATTATGTTGTGTTTATAATATGCAACCCTCACACTATTGTTATTTATGTATCTAATTTGCATAATATGTGTCTATTAGTTCATTAGTATACTGAAGTACTATTATGATTATTCATGACCACTCTATTTAAATGTTGAATATAAGGAATATAAATACATGCCTACAGGTGGGACACTACAAAACCATGACCGAAGCTATATCCTATAACATGGAACCTCAAACAAAAATCAAGATGGAAGATTTTCATGGAAGACAGAAGATTAAGAAGATTTCTTTCCAAGATAATTTCTTCCTATGAAATTGAATGTGCAATAAACTATTGAAAGTTTTTGCAATTAATCACAATTTTAAAAAATATACCGTTTGACAGCCCCAATTTATTTTAAATACCTAAATTCATGGATAGGACTTCAGCGACATTAACCAACTGCCCATTTTTAAACTTGTTAAGAATGAGATGCCAAACAGTAGGAATAAATAAAGCATATAATATCAATAGTGCATAAAGTTTATCATCACCATTGTTAGTGAAATGTCTCCCCGCACACTCCTCATTAAACCTAGCTCAGTCAGTGTTATAATACTGAAGCTCGGGGTAAATCAAGAGGACAATATCGTATATGTGCCAGGATGACATTAGATCAGAAACCTTGAATCGTGGCTCTGAAACAATATGTGGACTGTGGCAGCGACAGATGTTGCAGCATAAGTCGTCCAGAGTGACTATGGGCTCCTGATGTGGATGATGATCAGGTTACATTAAACATAATGGAGTGACGACAATGCTGTAAGAGAGACACCTGCTCTGAGTTTATGCTGTACATGAGTCAGTATGTCGAGATAAGATTTAATCTTAACCTGCTTTCAGATTCACTGATTTGATTGTTGTGACACTATGAAAGCAGCATTAAGTTATCTTTGGCTGTAGGGACAATAACACTGTCAGGTTCACCTCAGGTAGCAACTTTTATACAAATTCATTTTGAAAGCACCTACAAAAATGATTCCCCATGTTTGTTTTGCTATTAAAATGAGTCTATAGTGAATTCAGTAAATACAAATAAGGCAATCAACAGGATAATAAAGATAAGAAATTATAGCGATAAAAGCTTAGCCACTTAAGTAACATCAAAAGATCTAATCAGTGATTGTTTTCTTAATTCTGTTTTTAGAATCAAATGAAATTCCCCCATCATAGAGTCACAACCATATAAACAGCAGATGAGATGCAGTCTTCAGAGTGTCCGACACATGTTGCACAATTAGTCTCGGAGTAATTAAAACAGCAGTTTGACACTCAGCCACTTGAACATGTAAGTAATTAAAAGTAAACAGACAGTCGTTGTACATGTGCTTGTACATTCATGCAAACAAAACTATTATAAAAGGCACATCCGCACACACAGGGGGATAGACAAGAATACAAAAAAAAAAACCTTGGAAGTTATCAAAAGTAATAAAGCCTTGAACATAAAGGCTTGAGCTTGAAACTACCAAATGAAAGGTTCACACAAAGCGCAGCATAACTCTGAAATGAGAACATGAAAGCAGCTATCGTCTTTTATAACAAGGCATATTCCTTTTTTCGGCTGGACAAAAAAAAAAAAAAAAACATTGAACACACTATTGTCCACAGCTGATCCTAAGACAGCAAATTACTTAATTAAGACCCTGTCGGTTTGACCATGACCTCATGACAGTGGCAGAGCTCTTTGTACAGAGCAGACTGACCAGGTGAAGCCAGTTGGATCCCTTTTCCCTTTTAACCTTAAATCCACCTAGATAATCAAGGGGAGGTGTGGGCTAAAGTAGAAGAGACAGGATAAATAAGGATTAAGGCAACAAAGACATGGATTGTGAACAAGTCGTCATTAGGAAAAGGCTTTTGAAAATTTTGCACATCAAGATTAAGTGGTCCCATCTGGGCATTTAGCCAGCATTAAAGCTACAACAATTACTGAACTTAATAAGTGGTCAGGCCAGATTTATTCTGCGTATAGAAAGCAGCCTACTCATTGTTGTGGCCTCTTCCCTGAAATGTATACTAATATACAGCGTATCAACTTAGTTACATGTAGCTCTAGCGAAAGTTCAGACAGGAAGACTATATTTTGCACACTTGTTTTATTGTTTATTCTCATACCATGTCAAATCACTCCTCCACGCATGCTCACTCGTTACTTCTCGTAATCATCACCTGGTCACATCTATCCAATAGCACTGCTCCACTCCCTCGTTGTTAGCCTATCACATTGCTGCTGTCTCTTTTAAAAATGGCTTTGTCTTCCACTAGTTCATTCATGCCATCGTTACGAGCGACCCTCCACCTCCACATCGCCACCAAGCGTTCGCAGTTTCATCACCTCCTTCATCCCATTAGCCTCAGATGACAACATCAGCCATCGTCCGGTCAACCCCAGCCTTCGCAGTTTGCCTCAGATGACGTCATTAACCATCTCCTCATCAACTCTAGTCTTCACAGTTCAATCAACTTCTTCATCGCATCAACGCAGACGACATCATCCGCTAACACCTCCACCACCAGTGTCTGAACTCTAGGGGGGGGATTGATCTTGTTGCCGCTCAGGGCAGACATCTTCAATCACCCTGTCTCCCTGTAGAGTTCAAGCGCCAAAGATTCTCTGACAGTCATTCTAAGTTACATATGTAAAGTAAATCTTTCATCTTTCAATCATTTACTTGTCTCTCCTGATTGAACTGGTGCAAGTGATTCCACAAATTTCACTTATTTATTCTGCTTTAAAGAACCAACATTGAAATACAGTGTTATAGGAATAGTGGTCACACCAGATGATGGAGATATAAAAGAGGATGGTTATAGTGTCAAATTATATGGAATTTAACCTACATAGCTCATAGTTTTGCAATTTTGACGTTCAATGTTTTGGTTCAGCCCCATTTCTAGTCCGAAAAGGCCCCCACTGTTCGCTACCTGTCAGCTATACCTGCCAAAAAACAGCACCAAGACTATGCTTGTGAACAAACTGGCATGTTTAGCAGCTTACACGTTGGAAATGTCCTGCGGTATTCAGTGGCTTTCCACAATGTGAGGTAGAATTTGACTGACATATATCAAGCCACTACAAATATGACTCTGGATTCATGCTTGGCCTTGTGTTTGCCAGGTGTCTAGATAAGCAAATATCAACTTCATTTAAAGATAATGTATAAATGTTGTGTTGTGTGTAAACAGCTCTGTTTTGATTTGACACAGGCTTGTCTCAACATGAATGTTTAAGCCCTGGGTACAAACACTAAGGAAGTAAATTAACCTGACAAACAAACTTGTAATTCTTTATAGTCATACTAATGGGACTATGGACTGTTCACTTCGGGTTACAAATTATACCTTAAAATTTGACCTCTTACTGTGCTGACTGTGAAGAAGAAAGTATCCCGTATTATTATAATTTTAAAATACCTTTAGGAACGTAGTGCAATTGTAAAATTATTTAATGATTGTTTTTTTCGGCTATTTTTATTGATTCAGGTAAATTTTGTACAATTTAGAATTTATTACTGTAAATATTATTTATCTTATTTTTACCTCATTTTATTTATCTAGTTTCACCTTATCTTATTTTACCTTATTTTGGTTGTATTGCACCACGGGACGGAGACAAACGAAATTTCGATTCCACTGTATGTCTGGCATATTTTGAAATTGACAAAAAAGTTGACTTTGACTTTGACTTTGATTCTTTTGATGTCTCAAATAATTTTCTTCACTTTTTGTCTTTACAACAGCTCTCCTATGTTGTCCGGTTTAAATTGAGCATCATTGACTCAAAATGATAATCTTTTGACCTTTCCTCGCTGCCCTAAGCAGCTTTTTTGTTATTGCGTTTCAATAACTCTTGATTTTCTCCCACATTCAAGTTTTTGACTCTTTACTTGTCTCTCTGTAAGACACTCACTATGATTAGCACCTTATAAAAAAAACTCTGCTATGATGCCTATACAAATTCAATGTCAGCCATAGTGTATTTAGCAAACTCTAGAGATCTTTAAATGTGTCAAGAACTTATCTACTTAGTAACATTCACTCACGCAGACAGTAAATGCTACATAGTAAGCTAGTAATAGCTTGTTTAGCTAACATGTAAGAAGTGACGTCAAACGGTCCAGTTTAAGGTGATTCCTTTTTCTTTGTAAGGCATTGCTTACTCTCTTTTATTACCTGAACAGGTAATAAACTCATGGTAAACTCCGTCATGTAACGGTTTATCATACTAGTGTATTTCACTTTGGTCTGGGTAAATGAAGTTGCGCATGGAAGCCTGAAACATGACAAGTCCTAACATGAAGGGCAGTGCATGCTGATGTTCCCTACCACACAAAAGCCTAAAAAGCCTGCTATACATCAGGTTTGGAACAAGCTATACGTTCTGACTGTACATTGAAATCCCACATAAATGCACTACTACACTGGTGTTACAGGATTCAGATAAATGCCTGATAGATTGCAAATGAAGTTATTTCACAGATTCTCCTGGACTTTTTTCTGTCTGATTGACCCTAACAAAATATCATTACAATTGTGAAATTGACAGAAACCCATCATAGCGTTGGAGAACTTTAATCCCTGAACTCCTCTCACATTTAATCACTCATTCAATGTTCACAGAAAGGATGTGATCCCCTTCTTTCCAAACATATATATCTCTACTTCTCTTTGTCTTGGGTCTTTGTGCACACTTATTTCCATTATGTCAACATCCATCTCTCAAATATGTTTGCCTAGTATTATTCTATCATTAACATTTGCCTATATACCTTTTCCTTCTCTAATCAGCAAATGGATTGTCCAATTCATGTCCTTGAAAATGTAAATCAGGAATTGACTTTGGGAAGAGGGGACACATCCAATGTGAAACCAATTTCTTTCCAAGCTGAAACACTGCATTTGTCCTGGAGTGAGCCAACAGGAGATGATAAAGTATCACTCTCATTTCCATCCCATGTGTAGCGGCCGGACCTTTTCTCAGACTCATTTGTTTAGAAAGGGTCCCCTTTGCACCAAATGTATGCATATTGAACCATAAGTGCAAATAACACAGGAGTACTGGGACACTATTTTCTTGGCAGCGTGCTAAAGGGTGCATTTTAGCCTTTGAGGGTGCTTTGTCAATAGCAGTTGAGTTTTTTGGGATAGTTTAGTACCGTCTAAAGACACCCAATCCCTTTGTGACATCTCCATCTGTTTAAGCAAGTCTGCAAGTTAGGTACTGTAATCACCTTCAGTAACTCACATGACTTCACTGCACACCATGGCATGAATTTATCTGCTGCTGATGCTGGGTGACTCACAACATGTCTGTTGAAAAAAAAAAGAAGAAGAAAAAACAATTCGTCTTCATCATGCACTCTGAGTGAACCTCTCTCGGAGCCCTTTCCTCAACATCCCTCCTTTGAAAACACTAAATGGGCAAATGAGATGACTGCAGGGACGGAGTAAGCCGAGAACTGTCAGGAAAAAAAGTGGCACAAGAGAGAACATGTTCACATTTTAACCCCACAAATAATGTCTTTCATCTCATTTTCAAAATAAGAAAATACAGTTGTGCTGAACCCCTTAATAGATTACATCATATTTTATCCCCTTGGTTGCTCAGTTGCCCCGTTTCCATGGAGTCTCATGGGGAGCTGTTTCAAAAGCGGATTTGATTGGTCACTGTGGCTGCTTCCCTCTGTGTCGCTAATTAGCAGTCTCATAGCTTCCCTCAGGTTTGTAGTGGAGTTGGTGGGACAACAGGCTTTCACACTGAAATGCACACACACACACACACATACACACACACACACGCGCGCACATGCACACACGCACACACACACACACACACACACACACACACACACACACACACACACACACACGCACGCACACACAAGGGAAAAAATGCACGCACAGAAACACACTTTATTTCCCTGTGTGTTGTGTGTGCTTTTATCATGCAATTTTAATTTATCATAACTGTCCTCTTCCTTTATTAATTTATTTGTGAAATTTTCTTCCTTTTGTGTGTCATTACTCCTCCCTCTGCTTTGCTTGGGGATGTAATCAGAGAACCAAAAAAAACAGAGGGGGAAAAAAGCAGAAAGCCAGTCAATTCCCTCTGCAAATAAAGGGAAACTCAATAGTGCAAAATAAAAAATTATTGGAAAATAAAGGTCCCTCTCCACTGCATCGCTTTACTCTGATGTTTCACTCTAAGTTAGCTGCTGTAGCTTCAGTCTGCTTCCATTTTTCTCACAACAAACCTTCTCTCTACAACTCTGTTCAACTTCCTCTTTCCATCACACTTCCATTTTTCTCCTATACTATCCTTCTCTTCACCGACCACATGAGGATATCCCTGGACATTTTTTTTGGTCCTTATGTAGTTTCAGATCATTTATTGGCCGATATTATGAATATATAAATATACAGTATATATATAATATATTCAGATAATAACATTGTACCCAACAATAATCAACTGATAATAATGCCGTTCATTTACACGTTAACAGGCCTTCACATTCCAACACAGTAGGTGGCGGTAAGCAAGCCGCCATTGAACAAATAGAAGAAGAATGAAGAGGAGCGTTGCAGCAGCGAAAGTTAACATGGTGTCACCAGTGTGGATGTTTTGCACCGTGTCAGAGCAGAATAACACAATTTCAATATGTGAAACCTGTGCTGCGTCACCTGAAGAGTTGTCCTTACAACTAAGAATTATTAAAGTAATACGAAGCAGCAGTAGCTGCTAGCATTAGCCCTAGTATAAGACGAGTCCCGTAGTGCCGACTCGACAGGCATTTGAAAACTGCAACAGCCAAAAGACTATAGCAATGGATAAAACACATCACGGATTTTGTCATTAAAAATCAATCAAAAATAAAAGCATCACTAGCTCTAAACACCAGCTCACTTTCCCCCCCTTTTCCTCTTTGACAGACGGAATCTTAAACTTCATGAAAGCGTGAATGTATAAAACCATGTTGTTAAAAGAAAAAGTCATTTGGTTAGTTTTAAGAATTAAACCACAGGGTCATATGCTTATGCTACATGTACAACACTTAATCAATAGTTGTATTTGCACTTACATGCAAGCTCTTTATTCTCGTCTTTTTACTGCTGCAACACTTGAATTTCACCACCGGGATCAATAAAGAATTATCTTATCTCATCTTATGTGTGCTTCACAGTGAATGCTTGGGTTCTCTCCAGGTACTCCGACAGTCCAAAGACATGTTTGTTAGGTTAATTGGTGACTTTAAAAAATTGCCCGTAGGTGCGAACGTGAGCATGGCTGGTTGTCTGTCTCTATATGGCAGTCCTGTGATTGACTGGAGAGCAGTCCAGGGTGTGCCCCTGCTCTCGACTCCAAAGACAGCTGTGACTGGCTCCAGCCCCAGCGACCCCGGAAAAAGAGGTAAAGATAATGGATGGATGGATCTTATGTTGTGGATCATTGGTATTCTGCAGAGTAAAAAAAATATTTCTTTTTTTTTTCAAATGGCAAAAAAATATATATATATTGAAAAGTCAGTACTATTTTTTTTCTTCTCAGTGTTGACATTGGAGATGTCAGCTAGTATAGAATGTTAATGTAGGCCTATATATTCATCTTTTTTATATTTTTGGGGCCATTTTTGCCTCCATTGGATAGGAAAGCTAAAGAGAGACAAAAAGCCCATTTCCAAACGTAAACTCTTACTTTAATATGTGTACGGTTTTTAAACTCACAGTACATCAAATTTGATTAAATAGAGTTGTTTAAAAGTAGCTAAACATTTCAGTATTTAGAGCAGATCACTTACTAAAATATGGAAGGCATTTCTTCATTAGCATTTATAAGTTCAGTTATATATCTGCAGAATGTAAACCCGTCTCCAACATTAAAGGCAGAGCTCAATCTAACAAACAGTCTCAGGAGCTATTTTTTCCTCTGACGCACTCCTTTGCATCATACCCGCCTTTAAAGCAGAGTTTTTGAGGATCATACAAATATAAACTCTGAGGGGTGTAAGGGATGAAACAGATCATGGTTAGGTATGGCAGGAGTCATTCTCTAAATCAATAAGGAATAAGGCCAACACCTAAAACTTTGTTTTCTGTGAGTGATGCACTGAAGGTCCTCTTTATTTTTCCAACTTTTTTTTTTTAAAGGGGGCAGGTCAGGTGAGGGGAACACTGTGTGAGTGATAGATGAACATGAAGTTATAGGAATATTATTGAGGATGAGCCACAAGAGGAAAAAAAGCATGTTAAGATTATGTTTGTGAATTATTTCAATGAACACGACTGAATGTTCACAGGTTGTACCAACATATGGATGGGGAGAAGGCAAAAGGGGGGAAAAAGAGCAAGTTCCAGAGAGGCTGACGGACAGACGTTAAGAGATATACAGCAGGTAAAGGGGATAATAATAAAGACATGAAGTAAAGTGAGACAGCAAAAAAATGGACGGAGGCGACGAGAGGGATGTTTATTTTCCCCATGATCATGAAGCCGTCTGTCTCTCATTTAGCCCAAGGTTCTGATTAAGTCGTTTGTGTTTAAAGAGGAGGAAGCCTCTAATTCCCCTCCTTTCATCTAATTTAATTATGTGCTGACATTCTCCCATTCTTTCTTAGAAGGATAAAAGCAGCTTAAGCTTTTATGTAGAGCTTTAATGACAGCGGCGAGGACACTCTACTCACTGATTGCTTAGCCTTAAGTGTGTTTAGCATTAACACAGCGTTGCGCCAAATACAGTCGTATGCACGCTTTGCAAGACACGTTACTCCACGTGGTGATGATCCACGCAGGCACAAAGCTGATTGTGTTTTACTCTGTATGTAAAAATCATGTACATGAAGTTTTCCTCTCTTACCTTTTCATTGAAATTCACTCAGGATGCTGGAAATGTTCTTGTTAAAGTGCATTCTCACCGTGGTGTTTTGAAGTCGTTGGCATGGCGTGTCATTAGTTACTATGGTTGCCTAACAGTTGAAACAAACAGTGGTTTTTCTATGCAGAGTTTAAATGTTTCCATATGGATTTCCTCCTGCAGTCTTCAAAAAAAAACAGATGAAAGTTAGTTTGAAATGTAAATTTCTCCAAGTTGTGAATGTTTTTGTCTGTTTATATGTGAGCAGAGAGAGACGGTTCTGCTCACAAACACCTAGCTGAAGAAACATGGGTATTTCACTTTCCCTCATTATGCAATGTTCAGTGACTTTTTATTTTCTAACATATAATGCCAACGTACACGACATAGACAAAATATCAACAAGGAAAGAAATAACTTTTTGACGTTACCTGGGACATCATTTGATGTTAGATGACTTTCTGCACCAGGTGAAACTGCTGAAAATGAGAGAATGATGACACTGTTAACGATACAGCCTAAAGTTACATCGCAATCTGTCATGAATCATATCTGCAGGGATGTACACTCAGCAGGCGGATTGTTGCTTTCCCAATAGCTGTGAAACAGATCATAAATCTGCTGGGCAGTATAGTGTAACCTGTTTGCAACAATGCATAAGCTAATATGCTAAGTTTTAACATTCTGTTTATGCATATCTAACTGCTGTTTCACAAAGCTCACGCCAGCATGTCAAATCCTGTGCAATATTTACTCCCATCCATCTTCTTGCTTTGTCACTCTTTTTATTTCTTGTGTTCTGGTATTTTAAGAACTTACTGTTATCTATCTTCCTATTTCCTCCTTAAATATTCTATGTTTTATGTCTAATGCCAATGATGTTGAATGTTGTCTTTTTATGGTTGAAGCATGGGTGAAGACCCCACAAGACTAGTTTCTCACCTTGTGGGATAAATAAGGTTTATCTTGAAATAACCAGCTAGTCACTGAAGAATTCTTGTAAAGTCATACACAAAAAAACAAATATCCAGTTTGCACCATTCCTGTCACCCTGCATACTGGGATGGGCCCCAGCTGCACAACAAGTGGTTTAAGGGTTAAGTGTGGGGAAAAAAGTCAGGTCTCTGTGAAGATGAGATACATGCTTTTCAAACTTTTTAGGCTGCACAGCAAGAAACTTTAAATATTGATCTGTGCTGTGCTGTTTTTATGAGAATTAAAATAAGGCAAATGTACCATATATCCCCGATAGTTCTCATTTATATCTTACATCTCCCAGTGTACATATGCAGATGAGATACAATTTATTCTTTCAGTTGAGTTTCTCTAAAGTTCCAAAAGCAAGGTAAAGTAGAAAAGAGAAACATTAAATTGCTTTCAGAAATTGAAAGAAAAAAAAACTGCAAGAAGTTCTGAGGATGATAATCATAACAGAATTTATACATAAACAGTTTTGCGAAGTATAGCAAACACTTGCCTTTTTCTCAATAGAAAACATTCCCTCAGACACATTCCCACTGAGCTTTGTTAATACTCTGGGCATGTCCACACCTCACAAACATAATCATCCCATCCCCATCAAAAAGTAAGATTCGAGACATTCATCAAACTACTGTAGAACATCGGATTAACAGCCCCCAGCAAGAAATGTCTTGTAAGAATCAGCTCTATAAACAGCGCTGAACGGGCGGGGCCTGCTCGCCAAATCAGCAGAAATATCTTTAATTAGGATGAGAGGTTTTGGTGTTGTCACACAGATGAACAAACAAGCCATTAATCAAGTCATTGGTCTCATACTCACACATTTCTAAGAGGCAGACTAGGTGTGCCTGTGTGAGGATGAAGACAGAGGGTGAGAGCAACAGTCCAAAAGACAGATTGTGCTAGAATCATTGATAAAGACGATTAGAAAGAGAACACATTGAAGTGAGTTGGAACAAGAGATTGATAATGAGACAGACGGGAAGAAGCCAAGTGTTAGAATGGTGAAGGTAAGACACAGTGAGAGGGAGGTCAGTGAAAATATTAGAGTAGAGCAAGAGCAGAATCCGTATGTATCGGTGTTAATGGAATATTTATTTTGTATATCACTCAAACATGTTTTTCTGACCGTCTCACACTAAAACAATTAATCAACACACATCAGAGCCTCTGCTTTTCAGTTTAGACTGCCAATTACTCACCTTGAACTTTAGACATTCTTTTATCGCAATAGCAATCAATCTATAGTGTTTAGCACATGTGACAGAGTGGCTCCGTCATTGACTGCAGTCAGCACACACACCAACAAACACGCTGACACACACCGACACACACACATACGCCAAACTTTTCCATCTGCCAGTGCGCCTATAATCACTCAGTAAATCACACCATCATCCTCCTTTCCCTCTCCGTTTCATAGCGCGACCAAGGGTGCACACTTGAGAGCTATATTTTTGTTTTTCATACATATATATATATATATATATATATAGATGCAGAGTAGCATTACCGTTGCGTTTCATGTTTCATGCGGCCCATTTCCACATACTAAATACGCGGATGCAGCGCGCAATAGTAATCACGTGATTGATTGTTTAATTAACTGTTTGTTTACAATGTATCGCCACAGATACATAGCTGTGGTGTTAATAAAATATGGATTAAAATGTTTAATTTAGTGAAATTTAGTGCTTGCTGCTTTCAGGCAGTCTAGTCTTGGTTACAGAGGAGGACGTTGTTGAAGACTTTCTTTTTTGAAGTGCAGTTTTGTTTGCTCGCTCATGGAAAACAGCTAGACCAAAAAAAGCTGAATCAAACTCTTCCTTCTTCCGTATTATATGCAACAAATAAAAGATCTTGTTGTTTTAAAAAGAAACCAGACTACATTGTGAAGTTAACAATGTAGTCTAAATGTTAGCCTCAGTGACACAGTGTTCCTTTATAAGAAAGAGCTGCAGGGTTCACATTCCTCCCCACCCTGAGTGAAACCAGGTGATTTAAAGTAGAATTACCAGCAACTAACGATGGCAGGTAAATAAGAAGATCCCACAATCACCATTAGACCTACAGTACTAAGTGACTGAGTACATTGACTGGTTAAACAAGGATCCAATCAAATCAATGGAAAGTCACGTTGTCATCTTTAAAATACGCCTTTATTTTGAAATCCCTATTGACACCTGTTTGACAGTTTCAGCCCAGCTGTGTGTCATGTGAGTATTGTCTGATTCAGGCAATGCAGGTAAACAGAGAAAGAGAGATGTCTCATGTTTATTATAAACGGTCTAACGCAGCTGGTTGCATCGTCTTATGTTTGCTAACATCGTCTTATGTTTGCAGGTAACTGCAGCTGTAAGTTAGCAGGGTATACAAAATACAAATTGGATATGAAGTGTAAAAAAAACAAAGTATTGACATGTGATTTCCTATGGCAAAAACCAAGGGTAATTCACATTCACATTTAACTCCAACCATGTGTCTAACCCAAACCTTTTGTGGTTTGAAGACTGCAAAGCCCTCCTGAAAAGTGTATATTCTCATAACTGAACCAAAGATACCACAGAGCACAGAGGAGAGGGACTAGAAGCCTAATGGGACCAGAACAAGAGATGCCTAACGAGGAGCTCTAACAGGTGTTTCTCATTAGAGCCGAATCTAGTGCAGAGAGAGAGAGAGAGAGAGAGAGAGAGAGGAGGAGGGAGAGCAGAAAGTGAAGAGTGAAGGGGAGAGGAAAGATGCAAACGATGAGCTGATATATTCCCGTGTTATTCATTAGTGTCTTACAGGCTGCTGATATTAATGATTCACTGTCCATAAGACTCCCCATTCCCGTTACACATACACATGTGCAAAAAAAAAAAAAAAACAAGCTCATGCTAGCTGAAACACTATATCATCCTTTATATCTCCCTCCCCTCTCTTCCACTCGCTGGCCTTCTGTGCTCTTTCAGCTGAAAAACAGATTTGTCTCTTGATCTTGACTGCCTTTGCTTTATGGTGATGTTTTTTGTGTGTAATTTTCCTCCTTTAGTTTTTTTATTTCTCTCACGGTTCACTATTAATGTTTTTTTTTCTTGCCATCTAGTTATCCACTGCAGGTGTGGGTTAAAAATAACACAGACTGGAATTGATTTAACTGCAAACAAAGGGTTAACGTTTAAATGTCTTGAAAGCTGTGAGCAACTGCAAGCACATGCAGACGCACATCTATGCACATTTTCTCAAATCCTTCTTGGTACATAGTTCTTTTCTCCCAAGACATTTTCCATCGAGCCATTACTTGCCTCGATTAACCAGCTAGGCTGGTCCATCACCTCGGGAACTGCTCTGATTAACCCTCAACATTACAATCTTGGCTTCGTTTCCTCCACCCCTTTCACCTGCTTCACCTGTATCACCTGCTTCATCCCAACCAGCCCATTCCCCTCACCCCTCATCGGCAGCCCTTCAGTGCACATGGATGCCTCCGCTCCATTAACCGTTAACTGGCCTGCGCCAAAGCCCACGTGTGAGGAGGAGGAGGAGGAGGAGGAGGAGGAGGAGGAGGAGGAGGAGGAGGAGGAGGAGGAGGCGGGGGGCTCTCATTAAACACTTTGAGACCCGACAGAATCAATTACAGTGATGTATCGATTTGTCAGCAGGTCCCGGTGGCTTCACCAGAGTACCGGGACCTGCCGCCGAACAGGAGGGAGTAGGGGACAAATGAAAGGATTAAAGGAGAAAGGGAACGAAAGGGGAGGGAAGATGAAAGTGCAGCGATGTCGGGAGAAGAGAAGGCGAAGAAGGGCGTGAAGGAGAAAGCAGGGAGGACTTAAAGGGTGGAGTGAGGAAGAGAAATGGCTGAGGGAGGAATGATGGAGTAAGTGTTGGAGGGAAAAGCGCAAGATTGTGAAAAGAAACTGACAGCAAGAAGGAGGACAGAAATGTGGACGCACAAAGGGAGGAAGGGGGGAAAAAAGGGGAAATACATTTCCTTATCAACCTCGATGGCATTTTCCCTCCAAGTGCCGCCCCATTTCTTTTCATGTCCTCTGCTCCCCTTTCTTTAATTCCCATCCTCCACCTCCTCAACCTCTCTGTTCTTTGTACTTTCTCACTTCATCTCCCTCTCTCCTCCTCTCCATTACAACGTTCTCTGTCCAGGGCTTACTGTACTTCCATCTCCAGCGTTTGGGGGTTATTTTAGTTGAGGCGGGGCTATAACCTTGAAAGTTACACTCAACCACAAGTAAGTTAAAGCTTGGTGGGCTACAAGTAGCGAGGCCGACTCACAGACATAATACTGTGTGCCAGTGAAAGAAGGATTTGTGCTTAATAAAGCTAAAGAAATATGAAATCCTTTGGGTTCTAGTATAATACAGAGGTGTAGCTGGCTTGAGATGATTCTATCCATGTATCTGTCCGTCTAAACTTTGAGATAACTGAGCTGATTGTTTATACAGACCAGAAGAAAATCTGCCATTATTTTCTTTGGCTATTTACCAAACTCCTCCCTCAGCTGTTTTACCCCACGCGTCTTTGTCTATTCAGAGCTTGGGTACAAAAGAGTGTATGCAAACAGCAGCAGGCTTTTAAAGATGTTCAAAGATGATGGACAACACTTATTCTCCTGCTCCTGTCATGAGGCAGCAGGTCTCCAATAGAAAACATACGAGGTGATTAAATATGCGTCAAACATGGCAATCACAGAATAAAAGAATGCTGTTGATAGTGTACTTAAGGGATCATTTCATGGGCAAAATCCACAGGTAATGGTGTATAGATTCACTCAGGGTGTTCTTGTCAGGTTCAAAGGTAATCATGTTACGGTGGAGCAGCGTAGACAAACATGCCAAGTACGTCCCAGGACATAGACCGGAACACTGAACAGAATACAGCTAGGAGATGAAGATACTTTAATACAGTGGCACTGATGTGAGAAATGATATTGTCTCTTTCTTTATCTGCCAACTCTTACTTATCGTAAATGCTGTACCGATCAGGATGTTTCTTAGTCGTTTAAATATGTGATTTGCTCTTATGTAGTCTAGCTGAATTAACAATCCTTTTTCTGCAAAACAATAGCTCTGTTACTTAGCTCCTGCATTTTCATTTGAGAAAATTTGAGGAGGAGAAACTTTCATTTTATGAATTTGTTTTGCCTGACAAGCTACATAAATTAGCTAATAAGCTGCTCGACTTTAACACATGTAAACATACCCGCAATTGTCACTTTGGTCTGGTTGAATCTTGCAGGTGTCCATACTACTCTATAGCACTGGAAATGCTGTTTGGAAATATTTCTACCACAGAGCGAGTCTTCTCAGGTTCCCCTGATGGAGCTCAGCCCTCCAGAAGCTGTCAATCAGAAACAGACACCAACAAACAATCAGCTGGCTGAGCAGACAAGCAGCAATGCATTCAACATTTCAACGTTCAAAGAACTTGTAACATTTTAATAACGAACAAAAAGTGTCCATAAAAAAAAACATGATGAAAGTAGTTGACAATGCATGGGTATCATTTTTGATAATGATATACTGTATAAACAATTATAAAGCGAGTTGTTATTATTTTTTAATGTAATAATATGATTCCGTTAAACGACACTATCTGACCTTAATAATTTGTATTTCTTTTTTTATGGTGTAATAACTATTTTGGACTTTTTTTATATTACAAGATTGTGCTTTACTCTGGGGAGATTTTTACTGAAGGGTGTTACCAGGCGTTAAAAAATGAGGGGGAAATGCTTTAGACCTCAGAGGGTTCATACGTTTCTCCTTGCCACTGTTGCAAAGTGATTTGCTCATGAAGGATTGTTGGGACTTTGTGAGTGATAGAACAGAGCATGTTTAGACATGCTCTTTGAGTGTGTGTTTGGATAACATTTGTTATGAAATGGCTCAGTACAAATAAAGATTGATTGGTTGAATTTAAGTACACATCGTTATATATTAATACATTTAATGTTTGGTTGAAAATAAATCACTAAAAGTTACTTTTCTAAAGAAACTAAAAATAAATCAGAACTTTAAACTTCCTTGATATCAAACATGTAATTAATGAGCACAATCCAGGCAGCAATAAAGCCTGCTCCAAAGCAAACTTTGATATACCATTCAGAAAGAGGTATACATTTTTTATAGAAGGGGTTACAAGCGGCATAATATGCTAGCTGAGAAAACACAGGAGAGAACAGTAAAATAACTGAGGATTCCCTTAAAATTTCATAAAAGGCAAAAAGAAATAAACAAAGAAGAAACACATAAAAACGTTCTACAGTGAAAAGGCTATGTCTTTATTTTCATTTTATAAATGCCAAATGTTTTTTTTATGGACTGAAGCTGTCTCAGACGGAAGCTTGCGGCTCACTGTAAGTGACCTGCGAGACACTGTGAACATGGAGCCCTTTCAAGGCTTTCTGTGGGAGGAAAAGTGAATGAGTTTTCCTCAGTGAACAATGCGACATGCAGCCAGAGGCAGGGCACAATGTCTTCTCCTGTAACTTGTTTTGAAGAAAATGCCAAAAACTCACAAAACCCCAACTAAGTAATAAAGCAAAAATCAAAGCAATGCTAGGGCAGACAACACAAAAAAAAAAACAATATTCTATCAAATTCACCATAAGAAAATCTGATCAAAACACAGCATATTTGTTTGTCTGCTTTTTTTTTTTTTTTTTACACACCCAATGTGAACTCCAGTTCCTTAGAAGGGTCAGTTAATATAGTGGAGTTAAATGTCAGCTCCTCCAGTTTCACTGTCTTTCTGACAGCATCAACATCACAGACGACTCGAAATCCAACAAAGGTCAGCTTTCTTTTTCCGTTCTCCTTCCCTTTGTGTATGCATGTGTGTGCAACAGAGTGTTAGAACGAATGAGAGCTGGAGAGAGAGAGAGAGTGCAGATCTCAGAGTTGTTTAAGTCCAGCCTAGCGGCTCAATATCTATCCGATTTATGTCTCGGTTATTTTCCTCTCCTTAAACAGTAAGTGATAAACTCAGTGAAGGACACAATAACAAAGATCTACCTCCCCCCCCCCCTCTCTATCTTTCTCTCCCTGTGCCTGTGCTATCAATCAGTCTTGTGGTGATTGCGGCTGGATTACGGGGCTTTTGCTGTCCGCTTCTAGCGATTAACGTCAGACCAAATAAAATAGCCGTATATCCCTCCACAGTGGCTGGAGTAAAGTGCATGGCCACGTGCACCTACACTTATATTCACACATAATCACATGCTGAGCGCAAATAAACCTTAATGTTAAATTCAATCACAAAGTCGGCGTCTTTCACATCCATTCCATCCCTGACTTTCTCTGTGTGTGTGTTTGCTTGTGTAATTGAAGTGTGATTTTCTCTTGTGTGTCCTTGTTGGATACTCACATGCACGTCATCTTAAGTAATGGATGCTGCTGTGAACTTAGCTGAAAAGAGTAGTGGCCATGATGGATTTGGACTACCTGCAGTGAGTAATGCAAAACAGCAGGACAGAGAGAGAGAGAGAAAAAAAAAAACAGTCACACATCAACACGTACACATTCACCACAGAGACGACAAACCAGTTCCAGTGCTTGGTGTTTATCTTCCTTCACTCCTGCACACACAGACAGATGGCAGCAGCGACCATTGGCACAGTTGCGTATTCCCTCCCTTACTAACATAATTTATCACCTGCAGCAGACTCCTGTGTGCGTCTCTGCGTGTGGGTGTGTTTGTGCGTGTGTTTTAATCCCAATCTGATCCAGTGCCACCCTATCCTCATTAAGAAATGAAGGGATCACAACATAGAGAAAATGTTGTGCGTTCAACTCCTGTAGAGGTAAAATCTGGAATGCAGCCAACTGTCCCCTCACCTGTCAGGAAAAACACATACACACACTGACAAACAAATAGTATTTAAATAGACCTCTGGTGAGTTTTTGAGCTAAATCAAACCGTCTCATCCATTTATCAACTAGCATGTTTCTTAAAAACCTACAGAAACACAGAGCACAGAAGTGTAGACACACAAAAATACACCAATCATTACTCAAAACAAAACAACCTTCGATCAATATTTAGCCCCGCTTTCAAAAGCACTTTTATTTTGTTCAAATTCAATTATTCACATCTTGTTTTTATGCTGTGTTTGTACAATCAAGTGTGTTTATGTGCATGTTTGTGTGAATATCTCAGGGTAGTAAGAGGACACTCTGTTGGTCTCTCTGTGCTGCCGCCTCCTCATCCTTTTGTTCCTCTCTGACTCTGCCCCTGCAAGACAAAATCCATCAATCAAAGGCAGAACTTAATACAAGCGCAGCACTCAAACAGCAGCCTGTAAATACAGCACAGGTGTACAACATAGCTAAAAAAAACTACTCTCAGATGCAGACATTGTGCATTTTAGCTAGAGAAACATTTGTTTTATGACCATAACGGACAGGAAGTTTGAAATTTGGATTCAGGGAAACAGGAAGTTGACGTTTCCGATACAAGTTACAGTGAGAGTGTAAGAGGTCCAAACAGGTTCTGTCAGTTAGATCTGAAGTGATGCTGAGTTATAAGTTATTGTATATCAGTCAGTCAATAATCATTAAGTTTGTCTCTTTTCTTTTCTGAGTTTAGAGGGGCTGAATCTTAGTCAATAGCTGATCAGACATTTGAGGTCTACTTTGCATGCAGTTGTTGTTTGTATCATAGCCTTCAGCTATTGTAAATAATCCAATTACTGCCAACCCAGGATTTTACAAAGTTTAACAAATTGTGTAGCAATTTTCATGGATTAATGTTTAGCCCTGAGTATAACCGCTAACAAGACAGCAGAGGCTGATATTCAACAATTACAAAGAATGTTTATGATATTTATCATGGCCAGGCCTATGTCTGGGAGGGGTGGAGTTTGTTCTGGTCCTGGTAAGTGTATCTGAATGTATGCTCTTAAAGGGACCAATGAGCTGAACCTTTCTTGGTTGCAGGAATTTTGAATTTCTAAATATTATCGACTTCTTAAAATTGCCTGTCAACTTCTGATTCATTGACCGAAATGTATCTCTTACAACAAACAAGAAGAAAGCTAGTTAATTGCATCTTTATAACTAATTGTAAGTTTTTTTCCTGTATATTCTGTACTGTATAAGCTTTAACCAAAAATAATGAAAAAGTACAGTAATTTTTCCAAATATTCATTTAGTCCTGCCATACACCATACAGTCAATGAAGTTAGACTGCAGATGGAGTCAACACTAAAGCAAAGACTAGCAGCAGGAAGCAGTTACACACACACTAAGTTAGAGTAGACTTCAAGGCAATAATCCTGCAATAAATCAGTTAACAAAAAATGATACCTGTACATCTATGTCAAACCAGTGAGACTGGATCGATGCAAATGTGTGTGTGTGTGTGTGTGTGTGTGTGTGTGTGTGTGTGTGTGTGTGTGTGTGTCTCTTTGCATGTTGAGGGATGTAAGGAGCTGTTTTGGGAGCCCTCTGTGTAGTATCTGTTAATCCAGTTATTACACATTTCAGTGTGATATTCACAGTGCTCAGCTCAGCACAAGGCCTCTAGCGCAGATTATGCCCAGTACACGCACACGCACACGCACACGCACACACACACGCACGCACACACACACACAATACATCAACAGCTCAAAAAAAAAACACCCATACACTCAAAATAGGTAAAAACAAGAAATACATTGTCACACTTGCTCTTTGTCTCTAACCATGGCCCATTAAGGCATGTTATGTAACATGCTGTCAGAGCTAAAGTCGTTCGCTGGCTAACGATCCATTACACACTCCATGTTTGCAACAGAGCACAAAAAAAAGAGGGATTACCCCCCATCGTGACCACTGGAATGGTGGAAGCGAAGGGGATGAGAAAGCAATGGATTACAAGCAGATAATGATGAAAGGACACTGATAAGAGTAGAAAAACAAGAAGTTACAAGTCTACACAGGGGAAACATACAATTGTGTTTCATATTATTATATAGTATCGGAAATATTATCAGTTCCCGCTATACGCCTTTTGGATTCTTGAGGGTATCCAATTGTTCTAAATGGGCAGACAAAGATACATTACCATGGACGTAAACATGAACAAATGGGGTTGTAGGATTGTAAATCCAGTGAGAGGCTCGTTTAGGAGAACACCGCCATTGGATATGCGGTAGGATCAGAAAGAAAACCTTGTGCTATAATAGACAAGTGTTATAGAGGTTGAAACAACCATGGCCAATCTCCTTGTGAAGAAGCATTTATCATGATTATTCTGTTTACATGTGTGCTTAGTTTTCCCATTATAACCTCCCACACAATCACCTTTAACCAGTTAAAACCACATGAACAGAAAAACAAAGGCCTTCTTTGTTTTATGTGCAAAATGAACTTCTGATTATTGAAGAACAAAATACTCTCATTATCTTCATATTATGACATAAATGTTATCATGGCAATGATCCTTAAAAAAAATGATTTTAAAAACATAACTCTTATGTTGTAGCCCCTCTTATAAAAGAGACATAAATAATCTGTTTCTTAACATGTTTGTCATCACCACCACACATCTACCTGTGGAATTCAACTAGCACTTGGGCAACATTTGTTTATACAGTGATGCAGGCAGCATCCCGTCTCAGGATGAGCTCATTGGGGGAGTCCTGACAATACCTTCTGACTATCGGCAGAGTTTCAGTTTATCTGTAATTTCTCATGGAACTGATTTAAAGGTCACATATTGTACTCCTTATCTACAAGGGACAAATAAGTCTCAGAGCTCTCCAAACATGTCTGGGAAGCTTATTGCTCAAAATGCACTCTTATCCTGTATTTGATCATGCCTATAAACCCCTCTACACCAGCCCTGCTCAGAACAGCTGTTTCTGCATCTATAGCTTTAAATGTGAGTGAGCTGTCTAAGCCCCCCTGAAAGGGCTTGGGTGGCTTTGGCTTTCTTGCTCCATGCCCTGTTGTTTACGGTGGAAAGGCAGACTCGGGGCAGAACAAAAACCGAGCTGTGGGAGTGTCATCCACCTGGGGGAGGGAATACTGTCCTTTGTGATGTCACAAAGGGAGCATTTCCAAACTGCCAGTTTGAGCACACATTTTTCTAAAAAGTGGAGCAGGCAAAAAGAGAGAGAGAATGGACGTTTTCTAATAATTTGGGGGTTTGTAGACAGACTAGGGTCACATATTAGTGTTTAAAAACCGTGGTAAAGTGTATTTTTGCAAAATATGTGACCTTTAAATGTATTTCTTCTAGACACTTGTTGATTCACTCTGCAGTAAAAACTGTAATTAAATCATGTAAAACAAGTTTGAGGTTTTAGTTTGAGTAATTTGCAATAAACAGACTACATTTTATTCCAAGAAATTTAACAAGGAGATATGCCAAGCATCATCGTGGCTTGACAGTGTGCTGCATGTCTCCGATTGGAACAGATGGAACTGATACCTGCTGCTTTCAGATGACTGTAAAGAGCCACCTGAGTAAAGAAAGGTCGTCACCACAGGCAACTAACTGTCATTGATTCCTGAGCTGGAGGAAGCACTCATTAATCTTTATTTGGCCTCAGCGAAATTAATGCTGCAGCAGAACATTTTCATTGTTTGGTTTTTGTGATTACATGTCAACTGCTAAAAAAAATATAAAGAACAAAATAAAAACAACTAACTCTGAAGTTTGATGCAGGTTGTTCTAGGCACCAAGGTTGCTGTTGCCTCTGGATTGGCACTTACACAATGTGCCTGACAGAAATACCAATTAAACAGTGTGATATTGGGTTTTGAACCCTGCATGGACTTCAGTCTACCCTTGAGGATGTACACTGTGGCCCTCACTTATCAATCTGGTGTAGAAACCAGCTCAGATTTGGGTGTAGAAATCATCGTACAACAGGGTCCACGTGGGACCTATGAAACGTGCGTATCTGGCTGATCACAGCGTACGCATGACCGGGTGTTGATAAGTGTGGCGGCTGGAAACGATCGTCATTTAAATATCACGCTCCTATTTATTCACGGCTCAACTGTCATCGCCCCCAGAGTTTACAGCATGGAGATACGTAATACGGCAAAGAAGAGAAACGAGATATGACATGAGTGACACCATAACAGAGAGAAGTAAAGAGGAATAACATTGTGTTGTCTGGCAGCCTGAAATGTAGGATTAAAGGGTGTCAGAAGAAGTACGTCTGCAAGGAAATGTCAACAGCATTGGTGTGGATAAACGAACTCCAGCAGAGTTTTTAATATTTAATTTAACATCCGTAATATGTAACGTACATAACATAGGCAATAATATAAAATTGTTTTTATACTTTTAGCTTAAAAAACCTGGTCAGACCATAGAATCGCTACAATGTAGTCTAGTGTTGCGGGTCTTTAAAGAAGCAGCTCCCGGAGCGGACCGGAGGACGCCAGCTGGACCCCACCTGAAATAATCCCAGATCGAGTGGCTTCCTTCATCGGTTCAGCCTCAATATCAGGCCCAAGTGGTGCAGGCAAACCTGCATCTGTGTCGGATAGCGTCGGCTGCACAAATCAGGCTCCGTGCTCGCCATTAATGAGACTTTAAAAGAGAAGAGAAACCTGAAACGTCCTGCATCACATGAATAAAGTGTTTGATCAAACGCTGTCTAATGTGCACTTCTCACCCGATTAGCCTACATTCCAAACATAAGAATTTAACGCTTACATAAAAGAAGGTCCTGACTCCGTCTGAAAGCCCCCGGATTTCGTTATTATGTCACATGTAGTCTGGCCTAAGTGTGTCTGCTGTGCGCAATTACACATGTGGCACATCAGTGTATTTATTATTAAATCTCCAGACATACCGATTAGTTATGATCTAATGTTCATGTTCTGTATTCTTAAAGGATTTATATGCAATTTTTTGATCCAGCAGATGTCGCCCTTGAGCACCAGCATGAAACCAAAACAACTTGCGGTGCATTGTTATGTTAGCATGCTAATGCTAGCGATCTTTATTATGCTCGTATCTTCACACTGCATGTAAATTTTAAAAAATGAGCGTAATTTAGAAACGCAGTTAAGCAGTGAGTACAGTATGTTATTCTTCTTTTCTCTAGTCCCTCAATTAAACAACTTTTATTTGCGAGGGGAGGAGTCAGCCGCCGTTTCTGTTTAATTGGTCTTTGCAGCGATATTCCTGTGCGCATGAACGTTTTGAGAAAGCAGCCTTTCTAATCTTTAATCTTTAAAGTAAATCAATTAAACACACATAAATTCATCAAATATAACACACAACTAAAGAAATCACCTGACAGCTCAACATTATTTAAAAAGAAATGTAGCCTACAGAGATCGTTTGAGGTGGAGCGAAAAATAAAATACATTTTAGATGCCATATCTTATCTAACAGTAAATCTGGGAACCTCTATCTACCTTAACAAGCACTGTTATGGTAGATATAATTATTCTCCGACACAGACAGATTCGTTGCACTGCAAGTCCACACTGAGTTGAAAACGGGCGTACACGAACTGCGTTTGATAAGTGAGGGCCTGTGTGTGCCTTGAGCAACCACAGTTATCATGCAGGAGTGTGTTTAAACTGTTGTGTTCATGTTACCCACGGTGTGAGACGATGCTCTCCATGCTGTCCTTGACTTCCATGTTTTTCTGAACCCAATATGGAGTTCTGCTTCCCTGTTTTAAAGGTAGATATACAGAGCATGTTTAATGCTTATCACTAGTAATGTCATGATAAAAATCAACTTAAATGTAATTTATGTGTGTGTTCATACCTTTGGTCATGAGTCTAAGTTCCTGCTCTAGATCATGTAGAGTATTCTCAGTTGTGTCATTATCCAGGTCAGGGTCCTCACAGCCAGCCTTGTCCACACAACAGATCTCCAGGATCTCCTTTGCTGCCTGGGACAACACTGGACCTAAAACTGAGGGATCAGAGAGGAACGAATAGATGGGATGAGGAGAAAGGCACTGGGTCGCTTGGTGTGGAGTTGTTTGAAAAAGTTAGACCTTGACCCTGAATGTGAAAGAAAGAAGAACAGAAAGTGTGAGTGCAAGACAGAGATAAGAGGAGATGTGTAGGAAGGCAGGGAAAGTAAAAGTAGGAGGGGAGGGGTATGTAGCACAGGACTCAGGGAAAGAGGGTGAGAGACAGGAGTGAAGCGAGCACAACAGTCAGTGGAATGAGTGGTGTCTCATCCCACTCCACTGCGAGCCACATCAAATTGAATCAGATTGAACATCCATCCCCACCTGCTCACTGTAAATTACACTGAGGCCCCCATTGAGAAGCTATGATGGTGTGTGGGTGTGTGTGTGTGTGTGTGTGTGTGTGTGTGTGTATGACACTGATTCCTCATGCTGGTTGCTGTCTAACCAGCTCAAGTGTTAAGTCTCTCATTCTTTCAAACTGCCATTGTCTCCCTACCCCTCCGTCCCTCCTTCTGCTTTCAACACCCGGGCTCTGTCTTTCAACCTGCACAAAACCTCCACTTAGTGCTTCACAAACACCTGCACTGTCAAACTAAACAGCATTTGAGAAATGATGCCAGCAATACAGTGCTGCTAACAGGTGTGTGTTCACACATCCACATAGCGTGATTCTACCTCAATTTCAGAGGCGTATGTGATGTATTTAGATTTAAGTTGCTGATAAAAGCTGATATCTTGCACCGTGCACTTGTGCATTTAAAATGCATTTAGTATAAAATGTAAGTGAGATTGAAATCTTATCTTCCTGACCTCCTTGAAGAGTTTCCTGCCATGTTTTTCATGAAATATGTACAGTATGTATAAAATATACATTTATAAACATACTGTATCTTTCTCGACCACATGGCATATTGAAATGTATAAAACAACATTCATATAGCTTTAAATAAAACAGTAAACCAAATAAACAAGAAAGGAGCGTCCCTACTCAGAAAGATATACAGGCGCAGGGAGCTCTTTCGAGATATTCATACTTTTCACGAGGGAGCCAAAACACAGATGTTTCGATGGGAGTCCTCCTCAGAGTGTTGTCAGACAGCACACTGGAGCGACACACTGACAAGACACCACGAAGAGGCACACTGAGTGAGCCAACTTGCCGAAACGTCTGTGCTTAGGTCCCCTTGTGAAACAGTGAAGAAAAAAAAAAAAAGAAAAAAGTAGAGCACTCAAGAGTCCTTATGATTCTATAATTAAATATGTGGAGAAGGTTTGAGCTCAAGAGTGGTGTTCCAAGTGTGCACCTCTTTTCAAAGTGTTCATCTTAAGTCGGAGTATTCAACTTAATTGCACCTTGAAGCATCAGACAAGCATCAAACTTTAGCTTCAGAGGCTAAATTATGCATAAAGACTAAAACTCATCTTGGAAAAAAAAAACAGATAAAGGCAATCAAATTTGATGACTGAATGATTTGAGAGAGAAAAAAGAGTGGAAGGATGGATGCATTTAAAGTTATACAAAGGTATTTACAGCACGGAAAAATGATTTATAAGCAGAGAGGGTATAGGATACATATGAAACGGATTACCTTCCCGTCCTTTAGGTGTCTATGTGTGTGTGTGTGTGTGTGTGTGTGTGTGTGTGTGTGTGTGTGTGTGTGTGTGCATATGTGAATGCAAGCATGTGCACGTGTGTATCACCATAAACAGATTACTGCAGTGTTTTCGGGGATCTAAGCGAGGGATGTGATGACAGGACATATTCCTGGAACAATTCCAAACCCTTCATGCGTATGTGTGTTTATGTCTGTGTGCTTGTTTTATGTACGAGTGTGATACAGTATAATCTCTTTAAGAAACCTGCAAACTCAGTGCCAAAGCAGAGTGGCTATGTGCAGAAATTAGGTGCATTAATTGTGTAAGAAATGGGGTTCTGCGCATATGAGAGTAAATCAGTGACAAGTAGAGCTTAGAGAGCCTGATAGGATTCACACAGACAAAATACACAAGGGTGCATCCATGCAGCACACACACACACACATACACACACACACACACACACACACACACACACACACACACACACACACACACACACAGTTACCAGATGTTCTTAGTTCAGTTGCTGATATTTCTCCTCTCCTGGTGGGTGTGGTAGAGCGAATTTTAATTTCAGTTGGCTGCGTGTGGCTGCCCTTCATCAACCTGATAGCCAGGTGTTCCTCAGTGCGGGAAGTGAGGCTGCTGCTTGGCCCAAAATCTTCTGACTCTAAAAGAGCAAAGACAAAAAGTAAGAATGGAGGATCAACCAAAAAAAAAAAAGACTATAGGAAAAACATTTGTACAATGATGGATAGGTTCTACAGACTGTTAAAGGCATCCTTTAGCTCCACTTCAATGTCCCTTTATTTCCCTTTACATGCCTAAAGATATTCTGAATATCTGGATACAAGAGAAATGAAATCTGAAGACACAGATAATGCAATGTCATGCAACTATCAGTTGGATGTATAGCTACAGGATGGCAATGGCAATGCATTTGCTTTGCTATCTTTCTATATCAGTGTTTCCTTTTGTATGGAATAAATGCATGAAATAACTTTGGAGTTGTGTCAGTCTATCAACACCACAGAGAATACAAAGTTGCGGTTCCAAATGAAAATGTTTAATTTCATGGCTGTTTATCAATTCACAAAGTTAAACTAGTTGGTGTTTACAGGTGAATGACCTTATTTAGTTTTAAAGTATGAAGTGTCAGTCTGTCTTTCACTTGGCATAGTTAACTTCACAGACATTTTGGAAAATTGACAACAAACCTTTAGATGTAAAAGCAATATAAAGAAACCATTACTACCTCTCTGTACTAAATAAAAGAATATAGTAAATTAGATTTGATACAGTAATCCATTTTTCTATTCAGCCGTAGCATCTGCACCAAACCAATATTGCTTACAAGCCTGTTCAGCCAATCCTGACAGCTGCAATGCAATTACTGCTGTTTTCTTCATTCTCTCCAGTGGTTAGCCAATCAATTAATACTATTGACTGGATGGAAAATCTACTAAGTAGTCTAAATCAGCTGCAAATGAAAAGAGGAAAAGGGGAGAGGGCTCAGACAGCAAGCCTCTAAATGCACAAACAGAAAATGGAGATCTATATTTTATTTGAGTTAAAAAAGACTTAAAATTGCTCACAAAGATACCCCAGATATTCTTTCAGTCTTTCTTTCTGTTTCTTCATCCTAAGCTGCTGGTCTTTGATTTCTTGCTGCATGTCTATGTTATCAGTTTTGATTCTTTTCAGCCCATCTTACTGCCTAGCTGTACTGTTCTCTCTCTCTGTCTATGGAGATTTTGTGATTGTGCTGCCTGCCTGTCAATCCATCTGTCTCTCTCTCTCTCTGTCTCTCACTCTCTCTCTGTTCAAATGGATGCACACGAGACAGAATCTGCACACTAACAACCTCATTTTCAGAATGACCAGGTGACGGGGAGTAAGAGCAGAAGGGAAAGAGAGGTGCAAAGGTGGAGCAGGAGACATATAAAACCTGTTGGATCTCAGCCCTGCTGAGAAAAAAAAGAGAGAAAAAAAGGAGGAGACAGATGGAGGGATGGAGGGACATAAATGAGTGCGGAGTGTTGTCAAGGTGATTTTCCTCCTCTCTAACCTTTCCCTCTCATTAACTTTGGAGCTTTAACGACAGTGGCGGAGACGGAGCTGGGCGGCTGGCTTCATAGTGTGAGGAGGATAGTGGCGCCCTTGTGGTAGTCTCTCACTGTCAACCTCTTTCACTTGATGCAGGTTTGAGAATAAAGGCAAGAAACGCTGGGCTTTGTGACTTGATAAAGAATGGTGGGATTAATGTGAGACACGGTTAATTTAAGCAACAAGTTATTGATAATGAAACTGTTTTAGAATTAAACTTAATTCAACTGCCTTGAACAAGGCTGCAAGGTGTAATGAGCACACAATAAACGTTTGCTTCAGACTTGACCTCATATCATACTGTGACTAAACTTCAGTCTCTGAAGGACGAAGCAGGACTTCTAGCAGTCTTGTGGAACATTCTGAGCACCTCGCACAGACATAGCCTGTTTACAAATCATTAGCCTTAAAACACCCAGACACAGTTAATGTCAAAACTTTTGAAAAATATCTTGTTACAGCACTATTTGTCTGGTGTAGTTCAAAGAGAAATAAGTGATGAAAGAAATAAAGAAAGACGGGGGGAAAAAAAAATCAAACCATGCCTCTGATTTCTCTTGTGGGCATGTGGTCGTGATCAGTAATAACGAAAGTAGAAAGTAAAAATAAAACAAACGCAATAGAAAAAGAAGTACAATACAAAATTTCCAACAAAGTTTTACTGCACTGGCTTTGTGATTTTTTTTCCCTACATTTTCTTGGCAGTAATGAAGGCACATTTTCAGGGGTATTGTATAAGAGGGACAGTATTGTACTGACAACACATGCCTTTCAACATTCTTCTGAAAGGACTCAAGTAAACTTTGTGTTATTATCTACACTTTTTATCTGAAAAAAGATTTTTTTTAAAAAGAAAAGGTTCTGTCGTCTGAGACTGTGCCTTTGTGATGAAATACGTGCCTGTGTTTACCTACAGATTAAGGAAATGAAGAGACTAAATATAAGTTTAAGAAGCACACAAAACTTAGACATACGTGCACCCATAGACAGACGCACAAACGCAGGCAAAATAAAAAAGGCAGCTCAGGAAAGCTCCCCCTGGACCCACGAGTAGTAAACTATCGGTGTTGTCCCCCATCACTCCTTTTTCTACCAAGCAGCCAGGGCTCCTCTGGGTTTAAAACTCATTTTCATCTCTCTTGTAAGCTCTACGTTTTTACATATTTGTTCTAAATCCTATTATGAGGCCTTTGTGATATGAATAACGCTTGCAAATTGGAAAGTATCTCCAGGCAAAAGTTGGACACAGAGGTAATCTTCACAATCTAATCTCTTGAAGCACCGAAACAGCAACGGCATTTTTTCTGATGTAGTTTATGGAAACACATGATGCCAGTTAAAAAAAGAAAAAAAAGAAAATCTCAATAAAACAGCAGCAAAATATTTGGGAACACACACATGGAACGCTCAAGAGACCTTCCTAACCCACCTGCAAGCTCTGACTCATTTAGGGAAGTTCGGCTTGTGTGCAGTGAGTCACGGTGTGTGTGATCTGCTGTGTCGGAGTGACCAGAATTTATGTCCAAACCCAGAGGCAGAAAGCCATCCAGATCACAGAACTGCTCTGATCCAGACCCAACACTCCGCCTTTGCATCACCTGAGGGGATAAGGAAACAGACGGAGGGATGCAGGAGACAGAGGGAGGGAAGGGAGAAGGGGGTCGGTGGCATTAAAAACAAAGGAGTGGATGTAAAAAGACAGATCGTTTCAGGAGGAGATGGAGAGAAGATACACAATGGGAGATCAGTGGGGAGAAATGCACAGAAGAAATAGATTATGGCGGGAGTTGAGGAGGAGATAACAAGGAAGGGTGGATTAAGGTCATAGAGAGAGAAATGGAAACAGCGAGGAGGAGTAAGAAAGTACAGAGAAATAAGAAATTAATAGTTTTGTTACACTGCTTGAGTTTCATTTCTGGTCTAACAGAATCAGTTCAAAGGAGAATCTGAAATTCAATATCAATTGAGCTTTTATTAAGACAGGTAAGTGTGTTAAATTTGAAGCTTTCCATTTTCTGATGTGCAAATGCATATTAATATGCTGGTGTCTTTCACTGGAGATTATTCCACTCCCCCCCCCCTTGTTTCCTTTGTTTCCACTTGATGAATTGATTTTTAATTAACCCCTGGAGCTGCTCAGAGCTACAGCGTGGTCAGTTAGCTGTTCTCCCCGCACGAGTGTCCTCCTGTGAGACGGGGGGTAAAATGAGGAAGCTCTGTTTGGTTAAGATTAGATCTGACACATTAGCATGCTAACCATAGCGGTGCAGGACACTGCAAAAAAAAAAGGATTGAAGAAAATAGGAATGAAGGCAACTGGGAATAGTTCTGCTAAGAGAGAAGAAGAAGAAGCAGGGATGGAGAATGACAAGAGGAAGACAAAGACACAAGGCGGGCATGAGAATGAAATGGCAAGAGACCAAACTCAGAGATTCTATTTGGCGGGAAAAATTGGATCTAACTTTGTGCAGACAAATGTCTCCTCATATAAAAAAATTAAAGATTCCACAGTTGAAGAGATACCTGAACTACAGAATTATGGTAAACTTAAAGGAACAAAGTGGTTAAAAGTGAGAACAGGCAGAGGCAAAAAGAAGAACAGTAAGTAGAAGAAATAAATGGTGGACAAGAGACGGAAAGAGATTGGGTCTAAAGAGAAAGAAATTACTATCTAATCATTTAAGGAGCAGTTTGATTCAGGACCAAAGTCCACAGATAACCACCATCCGCACAATCATGAACCTCATTTTGCTCCAGCTTTTTAATAAAGCACCCCCCCCCCCCCCTTTTTTTTTTCTTTTTTCATTACTCTGCACCAGTAAAAAGGATTCATACCATTAAATGGCTGATAGGTCGTTTAGGACCATTCAAGCTGCGTCTTTTTAATCCACTCTGTTACTCTTTTCTTCCCTCAATGGTGAACACCTTTAACACTGCTGCCCTAGGTGTCTCTGAGCTGTAGATGAATAATGTAGAGTAATTAGTGTGGTACAAATGTTATCTAATGGATCAGGGCAGCTACAATGAGAAACTCTTAAGTATACGTTTCCAAAGTATTCAAATTCTATGCAGTGAATGTGTTCAGCGTCTTTCTTTCTGTACAACTTTTAAAATTGCCCAATTAGTTGTTTTATCCCCTGGCTGAAGATACATCAAAGAGAAGGGTTAGCGTACTGCCATGTAACTATATCTGCCTATTTTTTTTGCAACTATTTTAATTAATTATTAATGATTGATATAAACTGATGTAGTAAATTCATTGTGACTTTTATCGAGTGAATCCCTTTGCTCCAGTACTCGTGTTTTATACAGGTTATTCAATTCTTAATGTGAACAATGGGATTCTGTGTTTTTCTGTTAGATGAGAGAACCTTTGCATCGAACAACAAGAGGCATGCAAGCTTCAAAGGAATAACTGTGAGTGATGAATGGTGAAATCTTGTTCTGTTTCTGAAAGTTACTCAAGGAAATTGATATAAAGCGCTCAAACACTTCACTTGAGAGCTTTTTTGATTTCATGGTAAGTACCGATGGTTCCTAATGAAAAATGATGGCTTAAATTTAAGTAGATTCATGATAGTAACATTGATTTAATTTGAAATCTCCTCTGTGTTAGTCCCTAGTTGTTAGCTTGGCAACTACTCATTAACCATACTAAAGAGTTTGGCCCTGCGGATGTATAATATTCATTTACAGACAAGAGCCCCCGACAAGAAAGTGCTATTACAGCTCTCTAAGCCCAAGGTTCTTCCTCCAAGAAGCAGTAAAAAAGAATTGGGAATAATGAAACATGTTACCATGGCTGGTTCTGACAGCTGTTCTTGCTCATCGGTCTGCAATTCTTTTTCTCTTTCTGCAGCAACAAGGGAATCATCTGGATGAGATATGGCAAGATATGCTCGCTCTTCTTCTCTGGTTTCCTCTCTCATTAAACGTCCATGCATTTGTGTGTCTTCGTCTGAAGAGTCGTCCTCATGTGGAGCCAGACCAAGGCTATCGCTGGACATGTCATCTCCACTATCTTCATGAAAAAAAAGAGAGATTCAAGTTTTACTTTGAATTATGATTTGAGGTGTACAAAGATTTAGCTAGATCCAAAATGTGAACACATAGTCATCCCTTTATTTATCATCTTTAATTACTGAAGCTACCGTTTAAACGCTAACATACAATGATTTTTTCTTTCTGATAGGATTGTCCTTGGCATTTCCAAAGAGCTGAAAGGAATAAATGGAATAAGGTGAGGTTAAATTCTTAAAGTCTGATACCAGGAACTGGGACTGAGTGAATACACAAGGACATATGAGTTTGGAGGATGCTATTTTTATCTGAGTTCACAGTTCACTGCCTCCCTGTTTGTTGTAACATGGCAAGTATTTATTACAACTCAAATCAATATTTTGAAAAATAAATAACAATTTTTTGTAGTTGGGTCTAAATTGGCTTTGTCTCCACAGGTAAATAAAAGTAAGCCATTCCTGTGGGGATCCCCAAACATTGTATTCATATGAACTGCCTGCCCACTGAGAGTTGTGTTCAGATGTAGCCTGGAGAAATGTTCCATCAAGAAAGATTCAACTGCAAAGACCCCTGTGGTTCCCTGACCATAAATATGAATTCTTCTTTATTCTTTGAAACCCAAATCATGGTTTCCAGAAAGATTGCTTGGCCTCAAGGAGACAGTATGAAGGAGGCTGACTAGTTGTACAAATACAGGTGGACACTTTAGACACATACAGCCCAAGATACAGCCCCAAGATTCCAGCGACAACAACCATAACCATTACATATATGAGTGACAATTCATATCATTACTGGCTTGAAGCTGCTTTAGACCACTATTTACTGTCTAGATACCTTCCTTATGTATACTTTGATATTCACCATGGTGCCCTCCTTTAATGTAGCTCTATTGTGTTGTTTTATTATTTATATGTTGTGTACAATGCATCAAGTGTTTTTTTTATATTTGCAAAATTAAATCTTGTGTAATAGATCGATATTATTTGTACACCTAATTCAAAGACACATCTTTGGGTTTGCCTTTGTATGCAAAATATAGACAAAGTCTTTTCTATTGAATTCTATTATATTCTTTATTATTCTATTTAATCTTGCAGTTTATGAATCAATGCACACCTCTTTATGGATTACACTGGAGAGAGAGTAACTGATAATAAAGAAATATATTTGAAAAAAGATAAATAAAAAGTTCCTATTGGATTTAGATTAAGGGCAGGTTGTATATCATGACACTAAGTCCCTAAAAAGCAAAATCATGAATTTGTCTCTAAACATATTATGTCAGGTTAAAGAAGTAAATGTAAAAGACTGTGAAAGACTGAGGCTGACTGAATTATGGATAAGACTGTTTGTTTGGGGGGAAAGCCAAAGGTGGGGCTCATTGACCCAGGTGTTCCTTCAAGCAGTCTGTCACTCAATAATCAATCCGTTACTCAAATCAGTGATGATTCAGGAAACTCATTAAATACCTGCACTTTCATACAATTAGCCCATTTTCAGCAACAGACAGCAACCATCTTTATGTTTTATTCTGGTACAGCAACAATTATTTTACAGTCATATGTTGCAAAAACTAAAGCACACACTTCAGCCTTAACATTTAGAAAATGTTAACTGTTCACCAGTCTGTAGACTGAGACTACTAGTAAATAAAAATCAATCCATCGGTATCCCCTTGTAAACACCATTTACAGCGCAAAGCTTGTGCTTACAGACCTTCAGTTTCCAGTGTTTTCTGACTTCGCCTGTATTGTGATGACTATTCATCTTCAAACATAGCTAAGGCTGTGTAATGGTTGTTCAGATCACAGTAGCCACTTTTGTCGTTAAAAATAAAACCAGCAGGAACAGCAGTGCAGTCGCAGACTTTCAGCCACACTTTTCTCTGCTACCAGCACGTTTGAAAGCACAGTTCAGTTTTCCATCCCTTTGTTTTGTTGTTTTAAGTAAGTTTATTAAGGGGTAGTTCTCTCTCTTGTTATAATTCACCCCTTCATCTTCAATCCAATTTAGCACAACAAATAATTCTCGACATGTCTACAGCCATTGCCATTAATGACTGGATTTAAGTTAGTTACAAGGAAATGTGCTTTACTGTTTCAGAAGTGCCATTCAACAGACACCCCACAGTGTCCCAGAGCAGAGATTACTTCTTAATGTTTCATGATTTTGAAACCTAATCTATAAACTTAGCATTTTTTTCATTACTGCAACTTCACCTGGTTGTTAAAAACAGTCTTTTGTTGCATAAAAATACAAAATAATATTTTGTATTGCTTCACTCAGACTTTAAATAAGCCAAACAGGAAGCATCCATTATCAAGTTGTTCTTAAAAAAACAAAGTTAAGAACCCGTTTACATATTCAACACTGCCTCCTTTTTCTTGCAAGTTGGTGAAAATGTAGCCTGAAACTGAAGGATCCATGCCAAGAGAAATGTGTATTAACTGCTAATATGCCATAAAAAATAACCTTTGCAAATCACATGATTCTAGATAGACCTGGAAATTGAATGAGGTTAAAATTGGCAGATGCTTTTTGAATAATGAGGACGTTTTGCTCAATAACTGAGTCCCAATCGGGACCACAAGCAAAGAACTGTATCATTGGCAAACATATGAATGTAGGAGGGCTTATTTCTGATTGCATGTGTTGTTGAACTGACACAGCACTTTTACTGACAGATTGTGGGTGTACTACCTGATGTTCCAGTTATAGTCACCGCCCCTCTTTTAGAAACACACTTTGAGTTTTGTTTTTGAAGCTCAAACTGCAGCACCAACACTGAGTATTGATGCATCATTCAGTAAAGAAAGTTCAGACACCAAGTTCAACGACGGAACCCAAATGTTCTGAAATCAGTCTGCAATAGTTCAGAGGTGCTTCTTGTCAACAGGCAAGGCAGGCAACTGATTGGGGCCCCAGACCAGTAGGGGGGTCCCTGAGGGCTCACAAACTTAAACCAAAGCTGTCGCCCAAAATGTGCAAATTTTGCGATGACAGTAACCTCCCTAAGGGAGCCCCATCCGAGAGCATTCATTCTTGTTGCCCTGCTAAGCGCTGCATGCGTATTGCATGTGAAAACCAAAGTTTTTCAATGAAAGTCAACAAGGAAAAATGAAGATTAATTATCCATCTATACGACAGAAAAAAGAAACAGGAAAAAAAGGAAGAGTAGCAAGCATCGGGACACTGGTAGATATGATGGTGATGAACGCTGGTTGGAGGGGGCCCCCGATACTGATTCTTGCTTAGGGCCCCAAGAGACTCTAGAAGTCCCACTGTGCATGTTCTTAAAACAACTTTGGAAGGCAACAAGTAGTTTGTACTATTTTTATTTAGACTATCTTATGTCGAATTTACTCCAGAAAAGAATAAAGTGCAGAATTTAGACAAGATGCTAAGACATGTCATCCTGAGACCCTCCTCTCTCGTCTCGTCTGACAGGGAAAATCTCCTGCTGAGGAAAAATGTAATAGAGCAACCCTGGACAATTTTAGGGGCATGTTCTCCTGAAATGTTCTATCATTTTTAAGGAGTGCATGTGTGAAATGGCTTAATTAATGTTTTGTCACGATTAATACTTGTCAGTTTGCACACAGACATACATGAAGACAAAGCAAACTCATTAATCACTTACCTATTGATAACTCCTCCTCCTCTTCCTCCTCCACTTTCAAAGCCAAAGGAGAATCCTGGGAGACAACGAAGTTGTGTGATAGAAGTGATGGGATACACTGAGTATCCTGTTGTGATGCAGTAGATTCATGGTCACCAGAGATAGAAGTAAAGGACATAACAATTGGAGTATCCTGATTTGTTGGAGTAGACGCATGTCTTGAATAAGCACCTGGAGGGGGTCTTACAGCTTGACATGGTTCCAGTGTTCTTGGTGGCGGGTTTGGGCTGGGAGACACAGGTGACTGAGGCAGCTGGAGTTGATGGTGTGATAGGAGAAACTCAGGGTCACAAAGGGACTGCTGGGATTGCCTTTGGGACAGTAGATTGCTTGGGGATGATTGGGAAAGCCTCACTGATGAGACTGACTGTGAGAATAACTGGGAAGATTGGGGTTGTACTGGTAACAGAGATGAGTCTGAGCCTATTTGTGGTGGGGTCAATTGGTTAACTGTGGGCAGCAATGGTGACTCAGTGGAGCTTGATGGTGATACTGTAAATGTAGACCGAAGAGAAAAAGATATGGAAGGAGAAGGGGAGCGAGGCTCCTCTGGGAGTGTTGGTGTGGCACTAGCCAAAGGAGAGACATCGGGCTGAAAAGAGGTAGGAGAGTGGGAGGACATAGGGATCCTGGTTTGATCTTGTAATGAGAGAGAGGACACAAGTTGGGGTGATCCACAGTCAGGTTTTGATTTATAGACTGTGGGGGAGCAATAAGGCTTGTGTGACATTATGGTCGGTGTCTTGATTGATTTCTTTAAAGCCCTTGGAGTCTCAGCAGTGGAGCATGCAGATGACTTACTTTCAGAGGATGACGCTGCATAAAATATAACACAAACAACAATGTGGATATTAGCTGCCTTTGTGGGCATGCAGTCACATATATGTTTTTTTTTTATTCAAAAGTACACTGGTATAAGGAAAATTAGCTTTGTCCTTGATTAAGGCAATGCTGCAGGCATAAGAGCTCAATACTGAATGATCACCAACAACCAATTGATTTGTAATATGTTACAGTATGGTCAATATTCACTTCACCTCATGAAACACCTTTCTCAAAAGTGTGACTATAAATACTCTGGAGGGATGGTGTAACCACAAACTACAACTGGTTCTTAGCACTTATTCCAGACAATGTAGAAGTTTTTACTGGAGTTAGAACAAGTTAAACAGCAGCAATCATTCATGTCTTATTCCTCAGTCTCTCTACACTTCATTTTTATGCTCTGAATGTCCGCTGTGCATTGGAGCCACACAACTCGTTGGCCTCTTATCTCAAAGGTTTTAAAAACAGGCACCACTTAAAGCATTCAGATTTTTGACCACACAGAAACTACAACACATTACAATACTGTAATCTATCTTTCTGTATTTTTCCGTCATGACAAGTGTGGCAAAAAGAGACATGACTTAGACATGAAACTTAACCAAACGTTCCCTCATAAGAATACATAAAGAGTAGAATTTATTGTGTTTAGATTTGTTTTTTCTTTCATTATAAAAAAAAAGGAAATGCTTATTTGGGTAACGTGTATTTAAATGTGTTCCTTGAAACCCTTCTCAAAAGATAAACAGCTGCTGGCTATAGAAAAAAAAACAGCGAGGATTTTCCCTTAACTCGTGTAAAATACAAAAACATAACACAAACATCTAACTTTGTATTGTATGTCATATTAGTGAAGTCTGAATTTGGAAATATGGAGCTTCTTAGTTTATTTGGTTAATGCTGGGGGAAGAGGGTTTACTTTTGAGGACTCACCATTGGTTAAGGGTGTTTGGGGAACTGTTGCTCTTCCATTACTGAGGACTTGCTGACCAGGGGAAAACCTGCATGACAAAAAAGAGCATTTAAGAGAGGCCAAATCCATCTGTATTTAATAAACACAACTTTCTGGCACTGACATTGTTACGTATAGTTAGCAACCTTGTGATAGCTTTAACATGTTTTACTGACAATTGACTCCAACCTCCAAAAAACTGCCCTTTCTATCATGTCAAGACGTTTATATTAAAACGTAGGTCCTACTGTTTCCTGTTTTATCTGGTGAATGGATTGGATGAGTGTCTTACCTTCTTATTTCTCAAAATGACTTCAAAGCAATTTCAATGAGGAAGACATACGTTTTTTCAGATTATTTTTCACAGGCTACTTAAAACATTGCATAAATTGCTCTCTAAATTACTAACCAATGTGCCACCAGCGCCCCACCACACATCATTCTTAGACCCAAATGCCCATGTTTAATAGATATCAAAGGTAGATATTTTTATGTGGTTCATAACCTTGATCACATGTTGAATTAAAAAGCCCAAAAAAAAAAATCACTGAGTAGATCAATATTTTTAAATATTTTGTGTGTGAAACACTTTATACTTGTGTAAGTTAAACTTGTGCACTGGTCAGTTAAACTTGTGCACACAGCCCACTTTGAACATGGTAGGCACAGGTGAGGTCACAGCAGATACATTTTTAATTTAAACTCACTTTCCATTGTTGTCTTTCCTCTGTTGACGAATGAAAACTCCACCTATGTCTCTGTCTCTCTGCAAAAAAAATCAAAAAACAGTGAACACCTGAGCAATACAGAGAGGAACAGAAACAAAGAATTAGCTGGTTACTCTGAAGCCTTGCCAGCAGTAATAAGTATGTGTGTTTGTGTCTTTTTTTTCAATTTGCACTGTCTAGATTCACATCTGTTGATGGATTTGTTGAATTGAAAAGTTTCACTCATTCTCACTTCATCCAGGACTTCTATGATGAGACACGATTCAGGTGTGGTCGTCTGAGGATCAGTCCTACCCCTGCTGTGAGGGACAGCAAACAAGGATGCAAAGTAGCGCCGAAAATCCTCCTCCTCAGCTGAAAATAGACACACACGCACGCACACACACACACACACACACACACACACACACACACACACACACACACACACACACACACACACACACACACACACACACACACACACACACACACACACACACACACACACACACACACACACACACACAGGAGGGAAAGTATGTGTGTTTTTGATTGTGTTTTTTTGTAGTTTCTGCAAAACATTTCTTTAACCAGTCATCTTTGTTGGGTTGTTTTGTTAATTTAAGGTAAAAAAAAATAATAATAATAAAGTACAGTATAGATTCCCTTGTTCTTTCATGACAAAATCATTTTTAAAAGCATTCAATGTTTGTGTTACAGTACGGAGGGGGAGCAAGTACAAACTTGAATGATTAAATGTGGACAGAGCTTTGTTGAAAGACTAACTCAAGATCATGACTAAAAAGTGTGTTTTCAATAGATTTTCAATTCAAATAGACACAATAATAGAATTGTAATTAGCTTATTGTTCTTTCTTTTTGTATGTTCCTAACCTCAAACATCCAGCTCCAAGCCCTAGCCATAAATCATCATAACAGTTGAACAAATATTGCAGTGTTGCTTTATGAAAAATCTTCATTTTGAAATGGTGACATAATCTTAGTTTGCTAAAGTGATGTTTACAATGAGTTAAATGGAATCAGAATAAAATACATTTGCTTCTGAGTAACTTTTCAGCTGTGTTTCCAGAACCTCCAATCTGATCTTTATTTTGAAAGAGGCCATTGGACATGTGAGGATACCTGACAACAATCAGGAAATAGCCTTCTCTTACACCTTCCTCCTCAAGGGATCAGAGGTCAGGGTCAAAGACTTGGGTCTCTGTTTTGTTCAGTTATCAAAGCTGTAAGAAGTTGCTGATGCAGCAGGGGATGAACAGAGATCTCTCTTGTTTTAACACTACACTGCTGCTCAAAAAGACAGCAGACATGTTTTCAGTTCCTGTTTGTCTCTGTGATTATCTGTTTGAACTTGGGAATATCCAAAGATCATTATTATTATTATTATTATTATCATAATCGTTCTTTATAATTTCATCTCATCTAGTAATTCATGCACTCATACATACAGTATGGGAGTCTACAGGCTTTAACTTTAAAAATCCAGCAACACGTACCAATAATCAAAACAGGATTAACAGTAGGTTAAAAAACTGATGGTAATTTACACCCTCAATATAAAAAAAAAACCTATGTATGTTGAAACTCTTCAACTTTTTCCTGACTGGTAATTTCCTCATTGTCATTTAAGTCAATCGGGAAAATGAATGCTCCTGGCATGATGCATGGAAACAGTTTTTTATTATTCATGGCCACACACATGGCCCACCCATTCAGGTTCAAAGACAAGAGAGGAGGAGAAACTCAGCAACCTGTTGTCATTGTCAGATGTCAGAAAAGTTTGAGGCAGGTGGAAGGAATAGTTTATCAGTTGCTGAACAGCTTTACATTTCCCAAAGACACTGCAGTCTTCCTCCCATCTGCATATCACTGAGCAATGGATTATCAATTATTAAACAGTTTTCTTCAAGTGCTGCAGTTAGATAACCACTTTAACTTCAAACTATTCCAAGACCAGTATACTTTGATTTGCTTATATTGTATTTTCTCTCGACACCCTGTCAAAAAAATATGCCAAGAAAACAAAATGACAACTTTCTTGGGATAAGAAAAACTTTGCATGAGAAAAACTACATCAGAAAGAAAAGGTTTACAGCCTCCTTAAGACCACTCAATATGACTGTATGAAGACTTGCAACACATCTCTGAAGTGAATGACTCTGACTGAACTCTCACCCTTTATCTTCACAAAGGCCAAGCTCTGAATGAGACAGAGGGTCTGTAATAGCATTCATACCGTTATTAACTAACTAGAGGTTACTGTTGAATATCGTGTCTGCTTTATGAGTGTCTAGCAACAAACAAGAATTTCACCCAGCGTTCAGTGTTGTGCAATCAAGTCCTTCTGGAAAATAAATGTTTGGTTTGAGGTCATACAGTACTGATGGCTAAAAGCTAGTTTTTGAAGTGTGAATGCAAGAAGAGAGGGAATGATTTGTATGTTTAGAATGGGTTTTTTCAAAGTGCAAGCAATGGTTGAATGGCAGGCATTATGAAAGATGCTGGGGCAGGGAGAGAAAGAAGTGACAAAAGTTCAAAGCAGCTTTTATTTAAAAAATAAAAAAAAGTTATATTATGTTTGATTCAGAACAGTTTCAAGAAATATGCTGTTACGTTTTAGTCTGTTGTTAAGAAATCTCTCATTTATCAGGCTGGGCCCAGTGGAGGGCTGCAATAGTTATTGGGAAGTTTTTAAATGCACCTTATTCCTTTTGGACACTCCAGGTACCAAGAAAGCGTTATCAAGTTCCCATCTACTGAGTAGGTTATTTAGTTTTTATTGTTGGGGAACACAGGGAACCATTTGGACCTGGAAAATGTTTTAAAGCGACGCTACTATTTGTGATAGACAGCTATGAGGAAGGGGGCAAGCAAGGGCTAGTAGATCCTAACAAGGTCACGTTTGGAGCGAATCTTGATCGACGTTATGAGAGGCAGTTGGCAGCCCCAGGGTCCAGAGGTTTGGCAGGGGAGAGATAACCGTGGTCTACCCCACTTTCTGACAGCCTCTGCTGCAGGCCAGACAGGCAGGACTCTATACTCTGACTGATGAGCTCCAGGCCCTGAGATCCAGACTACAGGGCTACCCCAAGCCTCATCTCCCTACCCCATTCCTTACAGGCTGAGTGCAACCTGTCAGGCATGAACCGCCTCTAACGTACCTCCGCTCACACAATCACAGGCAGTGATTACCCGTCACACTGCCAGGGATGAATGGGCAGGCACTGACATCCCCTGACACCCCGATCTACTGAGAGAGAAAGTGTTTTTTTTTTTACCTTTGCATGTCATTTTGTACCAGTATGTGGGGCTATAAACATAAGAAATAAGTTGTGCATTGCAAGTAAAGATGCTCATGGACATACAACTGAGCTGTGTTGGGTAATGTAACTCATTACATTAAAAGATTAAAAGTAAAAAGTAACTTGTGACTAGAGTGATGTTAAAAAAATGAAAGCCCCTTTGCAGCTTTCAGCCCATGCCCGTTAAATGGTCCAGAGGGCACGTAGCCGACTGTGCGTCTGCCTTTCAATGTACTGCCTCTAGTGTCATTGCACGGCCTCTCTGACAGCCCCTGACCTGTAACTCTGCAGCCTAATAACGGGAATGACAGAGGCAATGTAACAGCTTACAAAAGTCAAAATAATGGTTATATTTCCACGAAGTAAAGGCTGACCTCTTTGCCATTTTTACTGGCTGAATTAGCTAGCTAGACATGCGCTCTGACACATCTGAAGGCCGACCTTCTGCTCGTGCGCAGCTATCTGCTCAGAGGGCGAGAAAGAGAAACTGCACGTTCTTCTGGGATTTATTTTATTTTAATTTTCAGGCGACAAAAGGAAGAGGGAAATGCAGCATCTTTCCAGTAACGGATAACATGATTTGTGGAACTAACGCGTTACAATTACTTTGTAACAGATTACCCCAAACACTGCAACTGAGTGTATTTGTGCCTGCGTGCACATATGTGTGTATCACCTGTAAGGCTGCTTGCAGTCTCGTCCTCGGTGTCTGGGTTAGGTTGTGATTTTAAATCTGATTCAAAGGCCAACGATGGACTATGGGCTTCAATCGGTGTTCTGGAATTAAAAATACAATTATAAATCATTAAATCATTAATAAATTAACAACAAAATGTTAACACACGTTTTTGAAGTTGTATGTTCCCTTTCTGTTATTCATTTATCCTGATACATGGGCTGCTGAACAAAAAGATAGAGATTTAGTCAGATACATGCATACATATTTAGTTATTTTAAAGCAGATAACCTAAAAAAGTCATACCATTCCACCTAACCTCTATTCCCTTCCTAGTATGATCTGGCCAAAGTGCAGGACCAGTGAGAGAGCCTTTGTGAAGAGCTCCAGGCTGCCCATGAGGAGTGACTTGGGAAGTTTTACAGTTTTTATCTTTTCCTCTGACTTAGTTCTAACCCTCAAACCTGGTGGTGTTTATCTTTTCTCTGTCTATTTAATGTATTCATACAGTTGTATTTAATCCTGTCCCTCACGTCCCTTTTCTTATCCTTTTGCTCCCTACATCCGTCTTTTTTCTACTACTTCCATACAGTACTTTACATGCAGATACCTCACTAGTCATAGGCTGTTTGCATTTAAGCTTAAGCCAGAGCCCATCCCCCTCCACCACCCCGGTGCTACATGTCTACTTCATCGAATGCAGAATATATAGACTACTCAAAACTGAATTATTTATATTTATGAAGAAGAAAGAAGATGGAGCACAGTATTCAGAGACTTTTACCAAGTTAAAATGGTTTAAGCATGGTGCACAAACTGACCCATAATAAGTGTTTAATTTAAAATCCGCCACCAGGGGGGCTCTCAATCAAAACAATAACACAAGATGATGTCGAGGCTAGCGGGGAATCATGGGAGTTCTCTCTGCTACTCTACTACTTTTTAAACCAATAACCTTACGGCTCTGCCCTCACTCTTTTCACATAACCATAATGAAGCAACATTGTCACTTGTCACTTGTGCTTAGTGAGGTGATTGGAACCCAGTGATACGGACTATTATGATAGTTTGTTTTGCTTATTTAGAGACAGCCTTTCTATGTGCCTGAAAACAGCATATATGCCTTGTAGTTGGAATAAACTTCTATTATTAAAAAAATTAACCCTGGGTCTTCTTCATGTTAACTAAAACATAACCTGAAATTAGGCCAATTTGGGGTTTTACATTTGGCAGAACGAGTTAGGCTCAGGCAGGTCAAGTCTTATAGATGCAGGGAGGAGCCAGTTCACAGCTCGGCTGTGTGCCTGTGCAGATTTGTATTTCAGGGTTCAGTGCTTTGATCACAGACACTTTCACTAAGGCAGTTGATGGAAGGGCGTGCATTCACTTACCCCATCAACACTGCCGAGCCAGCACAGGAAATCAGATTGATGCCCCCCTGGTCCCAAGCTTGCTCTGTAACCTGCAGGCCCCCCACAAATATAACAAGGTGATAGAGTTTATGACTCTAATATAGCTGAGCACTTTTAGCAAATTCTTTAAAACTCTTTCCTCCTCCATACTCCCTCACTCCCTTCTTCCTTCTCTCCATTTCCCATTATTAAAGAAGCTTGTTAAAATTCAGCCTCCCACTCTTTCTTTCTGCCAGCCAGCCAGTCTCTCTGTCTCTCCATTAAGCTCTGCCACCATCAGCGCTGCAGGCTTATTGCACTCTAGATTGGCTCTCTAGTCTATTCCACAGTTAAAGGCTGCTACAGCTTGGGACTTCTAGCTCAGGCAGTCAGCGGGCCTAAAACTGCACTCTGCACTGCTCTCCTCTGGCCTGCTCTCCTGTGGACTCCTCAGCCCAAAAGTAGCCGCTTAAATAAAGGGCTGTAATAATGGGACCTGCCGAAGCCAGGCCCTCAGGCAGTCTACTGCACAATAAGTGCGAGAAACTGCTTTGTACACTGTTGGCAATGTAAGCTTCAGAGAGGCAGACGCAGAATAGGAAGGTGTGTACGACATGCATGAAAACTGAGTGCACGTGGATTTCTACATGTTCCCATGAATTAAGAGGCAATAAAGGAGAGGTGTTCCCAGTTTCCCTTTGTGAAATCTGTATTGGTTGGTTAAATTGTTGGCATGTCTTTCTTCTGCTTTTATGTGATTTCCATGGCCACATGAGACATTGTAGAACTAATGCAAATGAGTAACACTTGAGTCTTTTTGGCCTTTTGCCTTTATTTACAGGAGAGTGAAAAGATAAAAGAAATAGAATAGAGAGCAACGCTGACATGCAGCAGAGGGCAGAGGGTATGGTGGAGCTCAGTACTTCTGCGTTGAGGATTGGGGCGTCTGTTTTACCAACTAATCTTAACTGTTGCCCTACTGCAGCCTTTAAAACTTGAAATGTCAGATAGTGCTGTTCAAATGAAATCACATTGGTGGGATTTTTTTTTCTTCCAAAAAGATGAATAAACTGTCACGGATTAAAATATTGTCCGTCACGATTCTTCATGAAGTAAATACAATAAACATAACAATCAATGGGTAGCATTAAAATTCTATTTTGTGTAATGCCACAATGATTAGGAGAAACTGAGTTGTTATCCAGACACATTTTTTCAAACTATCTTCCCACACGCTCCAAAGCAACTAGTGTGTGGTGTGGTAGTTTTTCATATTACAGTAACACAGCGACTGTTTGTAATCCCAACAGTGCCTCATATGAAAGGCTCAGTCAAAACTCTGATTCTTCTAAAATAAAAAAGAAATGCAACTGAACAACTTTGAGTTTCTTCTCTTGAAGAAGAGAAGAGGAAGTGATTTTGAATTATGAAGATCTTTTTCAGGCATGATGAGAGGGCAAAAGCAAAAGCTTCACATTTGACCTTTGATGTGAAACATACGACAGAAGCCTACATGCTTTAGAGTATGTATGTGTGGTGTAGCCTATTATTGTCTGCCTTTGTACAGTACCTGCGATGCTTTTTGAGAAGCAATCTGTCCATGTAGGTAAGGCTGTTTTCTGTGAACTCCACCCTGAAAGGTACCCTGTCTTCTCCTTCTCCTTTTCCTCGTCCTTTGGTTCCTCTGTCTGAAGCCAGGCCAGTCTGTGTCCCCATGGCTGACACTGACACTAGAGAAATGTGGGAGAGGGGAGAAATCATAAACACACACGCACACACACAAATGACCTACACACAAAAGTTATGGTAAAGAAGAGAAGAGGAGGAAAACTTATTCAAAAGGAAAGAGAGTCACACAAATGTAGAAGAGAAGCAGGAAAACATCATTTACCAGTTCATCATTTACCAAACCACCTCCCCTCAAGATGTGAGAAAAACCCCTTGTCACAATGCCAAGGGTGCCAAAACAAAAATAGACAGACAAGAGCCCCCCTGGGAATAAGAACAAGATGTAAACAAAATAAAAGGAACATTGTAAGCGCATGCGAGAAAAGGAAAGACAGAGGTAAGAAAGAGAAATGTTATGATTGTACTCCAGACACTTTGGCAGTCCACAGTGGCAGCTTTAAATTGGGCCTGGGTGCCATTGGCCTGACAGAAATAATTAGGGCTGGAGGGGCTGGCAGCAATTTGAAGAGCAGAGTGAAGTGAGAGAGGAGCAGAGTCTGTCCAAGCAGTAAAGCAGAGAGGGAGGCCTAATAAAAAGCACAAACACCTAGATACACACACACAAAATCTGGAATAATAGTGCTTATAATATACAACCACGGAAACCATAACGCACACACACATGCAGACGCACACACCGTTGCACATGTGCACATGTAGAAACACAGTATGTGTGAAAGGGCAGAGAAATTGCCTGACGCAACGGAGCTTGCACACATAAGCATTCAAACTGCCGAGGCATTTAGTGCTGTGGTGTGGAGTAGGGCCACCCCTAACACTCCTCTAATTATCTCAATATGCAACAGCCATGGATTACCCTGCTCCTGCAGTGGTAAGCAGTTTCTATGACGCCCTAACAGATCAGAGAGAGGGGGAGAAGAAAAAAATGGAAGTGAAGGAGTAAAGCATCGACGGAAATGTATGGTAGGCAAAGGTGGAAAATATTTACTCAATTTGATAGCATTCAAACCGTTTTGAGGCACCTGCTGTTAAGTTGATGGCAGAAGATTTCTAGGGAGACATTGTTGTCTCATTTTCGCTGCACTATTTCATTTAATAGCCATAATCACATGGTTGAAATAGCTTTTACATCCAATACACAGTCAAAACTTGTTCAATATGATACTATTTATCAACTTCACTGTTTTACTAAGCATCATCTCCATCTTACACATCCCATGTTAATGGAACAGGTCTTCAGAATAAAATAAAAAAATATTGTTTTTAACTAACCAATAGTCAAGTGCTTTTCCAGTACAGGGAATACAGGACAATATAACAGGTGTAGATTAGACATACCATGAAAACTTGTGCAATCAAATGCAATAGATCATTGCTTCCCCAAGTGTGGGCCCCCTGGTGAGCCGTGTGGGTACTGCAGGTGGGCCGCAAAAAGCCCTCCACCAATTTAAAAAATAAAATAAATATTAAAATAATGATGATTTACCATGAGTCAACCCTTTAAGTGATTAGTAAGGCGTGTCATGACTATTCATGGACATAATGTTTAGTAACCTTTTGTGTCTATCTTGCCATAATATCATGTTGTAATGTCCAATAATTTAACCCTTACTGAAAGTTATAGATGTAGTCATAAATAATTTTTTTATAATGGGCCCCGGGGTAATTTTGTATTTCAAAGCAGGCCTCGGCAGTCTTAAGTTTGGGAAAGGCTGCAATTGAAGATCAAAGCCCCACAACAGATCAACCACAGTTAACACAATAAACTAGAGCTTAAAATACTCGTCCAAAGTCAACCCAAGTCCAAGCACTGATTCAATTCTATAACATTAACAGGGGAATACTGTGTTGCATTTCACTAGATTGCACAGGTGTTCATGATGTGCATAAAACATCTATCCATGAATTGAAAAATAAAGGAATGGCGTGAGTATGGTTGAAAGAGAAGATGATAACAAAAAATATGATGAAAATGGTACTTATAACCTCATCAATATATATTTCAAAACACTGGGCAAACCTATACTAAGTGAGACTCTGGATGCTGGATGAATAAACCTGGCTGCTCTAACTGAAGGACAGTCTTTCTGTTGATGGTCAGCTTTATGTTAGTGTTAGTGTCCGGTCCACAAGCACCTCTATGAAGTTTACCTGGTCGGACAGGTGTCCACATCGCTTCCTCACTCATGGTTTCTCCTGCAACATCTCTCTTCTCTCCTCTCCACTGTCTGAGAGCCTCCTGGAAAGATCTCGCAGACTCCTCCTCATTGAACTCCCCTCTCAGCAGAAACGTGGAAAATCCCCTCTCACGATCACTTTTTGGCCTCTCTTCCATCATTCCCTCCTTTTTCTCTTCATGGCTCACATGGAACACCTGCTATAAAACAAGTAATATTAAAGGCTGCCCAAGCTGTGGTGTATGGTTAAAAGCTTCCCTGCTGTGTATGTATATTATGACTAAAGGTAAGTGCAACAATATATACGAACAAAACAATCTGCATATTGTACACAGGGGGTTGTTATTTAATATATTCAATCTGTTTATGCTAAATAGAACAATTAACAAGAAATGAACTTCAATGTTTAGTTAATCAGTTGCTGTAGTTGCTGCTAAGGGTGACCCCAAATATTCAAGGATTTAATCGAAAGAACATAATTTGACTGCCAGTCTCACAGATGAACACCTGTTTATGAAACAAAGATCATTCCATTCCAGCTACGGTATATGGGGTGCTTAGCATCTGATTTTACATAGATTTGCCTGTTCTCTCCAAATAAATAACGAACCCTAGCCTATCTTGGTTTAAATTTAAACTTTTCTGAATTTTGAAAATAACTGATGTACTTACAATAACTTAAAGAGATTCAAATCCATGGGTTGTGTAACCCTATATTGTTATAAACGTTTATTTTGCGATTGTTGTGTAAGGTAAACTCGCTTTAAGCTTGAATAGCGTTTTTCTAGTCTTCGGACTACTCAAAGCTCTTTTAGATCGCAGGTCACACCTACCTATTCACATCCAGTCACACTGATGGCAGAGGCTGCTATGTGAAGTGACCATCAGTATTAACTAATCCATTCATGCTAATTTACATGCTGCCAACAAAGCAGCAGGAGCAACTTGTGATAAAGTGTGCCCAAGGACACATTGGACATGTGTCTGCAGGAGCTGGGGATCAAACCTCTGACCCCCGACATTCCGGCCACAGCCGTCCCATGTACCTCTTTGTTCGATGTTTGACTGACAGTTCGTGTCATTTGATCATCTAGTTGTTTCTGTGTGCAATTAAGATAAATAGAAGTTTTGTACCTGGCTACTCTGTTTTCATTTTTAGCTTAAGCCATTAATCTTCTGTATTGTAAATGTGTAATACTGTTATAAGGTCCCCAAAATGATGACTTACAGTAATGAGTAAAATAATGTATTAAGTCCTATCATAGAATAAATTGTTGTTTTAGAAGACAAATATTTTAATTACATGATTTATCTTGTATGTTGCTAATGAGAATATGGCTCAATGAGCACAAAAAAAACATTCAACTATCAGTCGACTATGGGCAAAAACTGACCAATCAGATTGGACTATGTAAATCCTTAGGCAGGTATACCACTAGTTTTGCTTTAGCTGATGCTTGTGTTCTTGCTCTTTGTTTTGTTTAAACAGGTACTCCGAACGCCAGTTTGATATAAACAGTATACCAATCTTTAAAGTACTTTCTGACCCCAACTGTTTGAAATGACTATATTTTCCATTAAGGTCAACTGAGCTCTGTGTGGTTAAGAGTCTAAAATGTCAATCTCACTGGTTATGCAAAACTCAGACTGTCGGAGTGCATTTTTAGTCAGGAGAACATGCAGCTCACAAGCCTGTCAGTAGATGCAGCCTGTGGATTTGGCATCAATTAGGCTTTGTTTGAAGTCTTTCAAATGGATTCACTTGGTGCAGAGTTATGACACACAGGGTGCACAGTCTTGTTTGACATGTTTCTGCTGTATTGTCACAGCAAGTGAAAATAAATTGACGGAAATTCATTAAAAGGTCAATAACCAATTGAGAACAACATATACGTAAGGCCGTCCCGTCCATGTAAACATGATGTAAACACAGCTCCGACAACAATACAGCTGGAATGACTCACGCTTCTCACTTCAGTCCTAAACCCGGCCCTTGATCATGTATTACAGGCATGTATTAATTTGTGTGGATAAGTAAATGATGGTAAAAATGTAGACTTACCTGACTGTTATCATGGTGCAATTGCATAGGTTTTGCCTCCACCTCTGTTTCTTCCCCTGGTTGCTTATCTCCATGTATGGTTAATGCATTGGACATAGAGGTGAGATCTGGTCTAGGTTTGGATTTGGGACTGGGTTTAGGGCTTGTAGGAGCAGGATAGGAGTTGGGGTTATACTGTTTCTGGATGCAGCTGACCACATCCCGAGTGCTCACATGAGTCTGTAGGTCTGTCTGTAAATTAAAGCCATAACATTACATTAAACAATGGTGAGGGTATTAACTGAAATTAAGACAAAATGATAAAAAACAAAAATGACACACAGTATTAGCCCAGTATTAGTGGGCGCATACTAATGACTGAGCTGCTGAGGCCTTATAGCATCAGCAAGTCCCTGAGGTCCTCTGACCAGGGTGTGCTGGTGGTTCCTCGCACGAGGCTAAAGACCAAAGGAGACTGTGCCGTTGAGGTTGTGGCTCCCAAATTTTGGAACTTTCGTCCCCCAGAACGGAGAGCCTTGACCTCTGTGGACACTTTTAAAAAGCAGCTAAAGACCCATCTGTTCAGACTTGCCTTTGTTTGATCTGTCTGTATTTGATTTTATGTGACTGTTTGTATCTCTTTTGTTTTATTGTGAAGCACTTTGTGATGTTCTGCTCTTGAAAGGTGCTATATAAATAAACTTTACTTACTTACTTGCTTACTTACTGAGTGACTGAATGATTGATGTCCAAAAAAGTGTCCAACTCCTTTTCAATCATCATGAATTCAACTATTTGTTATGCACTTTTAAGAGAATGGAATGGATCCTTTTAAAAATTTTGATGAAAATGATTACTGGGGACCCTCTAGCAACCCATAAGGACCCCCCAAGCAATGCATAAAGGAATACTCTTAACCACTTTGCATTGGAGGAGCTGAGGAAAAAAACCCTTTGCGATCCAATAGTTTCCCATTAAAATATCCTCAGGAAATCCATAAGGTTATCATGTACAATTTATTTGACTCTAAGGCATCCAAGATAAATGAAGGACAGACTTAGCCTATGTGGATTCATGATACCAGGCAGTTTCTTACAAAATTGCTTAGGGTTTCGAGTTTCTGTTTTGCAATATTAACGGCGAAACAATAAAACGATTAATCAGCAGTGTTATCGTGTACCCACTGCCTACAACTGTATTCAAAGATAATGAAGAATGATAAATACAAATCTGTTATTTAAATAAATCAGTCACAACTTTTCCTTATATTTCCCTAGAATTAAGTTTATCATGCAGGTTGATCTGTATGCTAACAACATGAAGGGAATGAGGTGAGACTAAAAAGACAAATGCCATGAACCTCACTTAAAAGGTGCCATCCAATCAGTTTGAGTGCTCACCAGCAAAATCTTGAAAGCCATAATGATGACAAGAGTATATGTCTTCACATGTATTTGATGTAAATGAAACCCAGACCTTCATTTACTTCAAAAGGTTTGAAACCAGGGTTGTCAAACTCATGTAAGCCTAGCGCTGGGTGGGTCAGATGAGTTACCATGGGGTTTCTCACTTGTGGAGAGCATTGAAAAGACCAAAACAGCACACCACACACTAAGAGATTCCATCCACCAGTAACCGGGGTCCTGTCGTTCAAAACTGGAAATATTGTGAAAATCCCTTGAGGTCAAACGCGACATTGGAGTAAACAGGATTTGTGACTACTTTCAACTGAAAAGAAAAAAGTAAAACTATGAAGATCTTGAGATGGCTTGAACATGTTACAGCGTTAGTTGGTGCTTCCCAACTGGCTATTGTTTCGTTCATGTGGCAATCCACAGAGTGCTTGCTAGGTAAATGGTAAATGGTAAATGGACATCTACAATTCACTTAGCAGACGCTTTTATCCAAAGCGACGTACATCAGAGAGTAAGTACAACACAAGCAAGGGTCTAGAAAAAAGGAAACAATGTCAGTATGTCCGATTGGACACACAGGTGCTGACAGGCATTGCACAGAGGCAAAGCATAACATTGACGGCAGTTCTTGAGAGCTCTAATCAGTATAGAAACCAAAACAATCGTCATAACCATCATCATCGTCAATAATATGGAGACCATCATCATTAAGTTAGTAGGTATTCATGAAGGAGCAGGGTCTTTAGCTTTTTCTTAAAGGTGCAGAGGGACTCTGCAGATCGAATGGAGTTTGGAAGTTCATTCCACCACCGGGGGGCAACAGAGGAGAAGAGTCTAGTCAGAGACTTAGGACCCTGTTGTGAAGGTTGGATCAGACGCCTTTCATTGGCAGAGCGTAGTGGGCGGGAGGGAGTGTAGACCTGGATGAAAGAGTTAAAGTAAGGAGGAGTCGTTTTTGTCGCTGTTTTGTAAGCGAGCAGCAGAGTTTTAAATTTGATGCGAGCAGTAACTGGAAGCCAGTGTGCTCTTTTAGGAAGGTTGAAGACCAGTCGTGCTGCTGCATTTTGTATCATCTGCAGAGGTTTGATAGTGCATGTCGGACTTGCACTATACTTATTTTGCGCTTTTCTAGTCTTCCGACTACTCTGCTTTTACACTGTCACACCTACCCATTCACACACTGATGGTAGTGGTCGCTATGTAGTATCATCCATCAGAAGTAACTAATCCCATTCATACACCGCCACCGAAGCAGCCCCATTATTTTCAAAGCAGATTGGATTGCTCTCAACACACCTTACACCACGGGAAATTGGCAATATAATTTGGTTATCGTTCATCCCTCACAAGAAAGTCCGGGGTTTGATCCCAAGCTCCTGCAGCCATATGTTGTTGTGTCAATGGGCAAGACACTTAACCTCAAGTTGCTGCTGCATCAACGGCATGTGAATGTGTTTGAATGGATTACAATGGATAAGTGATGGACACTTTACAAAGCAGCCTCTCCCATCAGTGTGTGAGTGGGTATGAATGGGTAGTTGTGACCTGCTGTGTAAAAAGTGCTTTGACTAGTCAGAAGACTAAAAAAGCACTTTACAAACTCAAAACCATTTACAATTTAGTAACTATCAAATAATTGTGACTTAGGATTGTCTGAAGGGGGGGACCAGGCCCAAAATCAGCTCGATTACCTGATAGTGTGAACCATGCTTTAAAGATGTGCTTCCAGACATGTAGGGCATTGAGCAGCTTGTAGGCAGGGTTGGACATCATTAAGGTGATGAAGTGTGGAAATGATGCAGTGCTGAAAACCATACTTTTCCTTTAGTTTGTCATTTCTATGGAGTTCAACCCTATTTTGATGTTTAAAGGTCCAGTATTTACAAGGTGCTTTTCCACGTCGACTAGCAATGGATTATAAAGCAGTGTAAAATAAAATTTCATGGGTTCTTAAGTCAGCAAATTGTCTTGCAATCTCAGCATCAAGTGTGCTTAGAATTTAAGCAAAATGTGCATCGTGGTGGAGACCTGCTTAGTTATTGTTTGGCAACACAAAAAGTTATCTAAATTTGCTTGTTGCATCTGAACCTCTCACAGGCACAGCTTGGCTTGAGCTTTGTATACGTTGCACATGTTCATGATCACACAGTCCCTGAAACTGGTTTAACGGAATGAGGTGCTTTAATGTATCACACAGACACAGCAGTGGGGAGGGGGAGCTGGTGCTTACATATGTGTCTTGGTATGTGTGCCGGTTGTTACAGTAAATTCTGGGATTTGTAGAATCACTGTGTGTGCTATACTGGCAGGCCAGTTTTTACAGAAATATGATATTATCTCTCAGGCCTGACATAATTGCCACAACTGGCACACGGGCCTTTAGTTTGACACCTGTGATTAACAGAGTATAATCAGAAATGTAGGCTATCCATACTGATGGAGAAGACAAGAGAAAATGGGAAGCACACAGCATGACTGCCAATTGCTTTTCACTCAACCAGTGGCTGAATTCATTATTTTGTACCATTAATCACAACTGACCAGTAGTGCTGCTGAGGTTCTGCTATGGACTGTTATGCTGTCATTGAAGAAACAAACAAGTCCAACAGAAACACATACACTAAACCAGGAGTACCTGAAACACCAAGAAAGACAGTTATAGAATGCATGCTAGGCTACAAAGTGATGATGCACTTGATAGTTGTTTTTACTGTAAATTTGCCCTGTTGCTCCTTCAAGAGGTTTCATTTTATCTGATAAGATGTAGGCTAATTCTCCATGACTTGAGCAACTTACTTAGCACTGAGGAATCTTTAAGGAATGTTTTTTTTACGTCTTAGAAACACAATAATGTATTTTTACTATCACCTTTAGACAGGGGACAGTAGTTACAACCTTGGTACTTTTACCTATGACTCTTTTTTATAATATGTGGTTGTGATATGTGTTAGATGTCTCTTGGAAAGAAGCTCTTGTTTACGCATGTGACGGATTTGCAAAAGCTAATGGAGCCATGATGGATAGATGAATCTGGGCCCAAATGAAAGAGACTTGTTCTTGGTCAGAAATATCTCTGGTAGTATCAGTGATAAAGACTGAGTGGAGCTCACTCAGTGGCAGTCTATCCAAGTTCTAAATTAGTCCATTCAGAATCTCATGGGAGTAAACTTGCCCATGGCCATGTAATTTTTAAGAATTCAATATTTGTCTGTAAATAGCTCTCACAAGCCTCGGGACACTCCTTCCTGATCTTAACACCCTCAGATGGCTCATCTTTTACTTTTTCTCATTTTGGTCACCAGCCAACTGTGCTCTTGCAGATGCACATCAATGAATGCTTATTGCCTTATTAGGCTTCAAACTAAAGGGCCTGACAGATCAGCGTTCGAACCCCCATTACTGGCAGTTTGAAGTTTGGAAGTTTGACAATTGTTTGTAACCACTCTCCAACATATAGTCCCACATTTATGCAAATTTCATGCATTGGCCAGTTGTCTCCTGGTATTAGAATCACTGCTTTAGTTTCAGTGTGACATGGGTCATCCTGAACAAACCCATTATTTTAAGTAACCAGCTTGTTTATTCGTTCATCTTGTATTTTAAACAAGATATTCTATGAAACCGTGCTGTGATCAGTTGGTAAGGTACAGACTTGTGTTATTGTCCCCTTAAGGCCCTGACACACCCAGGAGATCGTCGCCCGTCAGCCTTAGTTTTTGCAGTGTGTCCGGCTCAATCGCTACCCATTGGCCCCTGTCTGCCTGTTTTTGACCGATTCGTGATGTTGAATCGGGGACAGCGGTCGGTGAGAGGAATCTCTCAGATTGGCTGTTCAGGGGTTTCATTTAGCTCCAGCTCTTGACACAGGTTCTGGAAATCCCCCTTGAGCATGCCGCTGTAGTATCCATTTGTGCGGTTTCTCCTTATGTGTTGCCTCCACCTCTTGTTTTCTTTTTCCACTTAAAGAACAATGGCTTTATCAGACATTAGAAGGCTACCTATAATACGAGTGGTGTGCGCCAGCGGTGTGAAAATGGCCTTTTGTATCATAACAAGTGACTACCGCCGCAGGCAGCCTTCGTCGCCACTAGTTTTTTGTCGTCTGCTTGGTGTCTAAGGACCTTTAGACATGCTGTCACTAGTCATCACAATCAGCTAAGAAACCTGACTGCCTCATAGGAGCACAATCTTTAACAAGGCTTAAAAATATTGAAAGAACTACCAGGTGCCATAATCAAAGCATTACATTTGATATGTCAATGAATCAATCTCAATCAATCTTTCTTTATATAGTGCGAATAAATTACAATTGTGATCTAAAGATACTTTACAAAAGAGCAGGTAAAAGACCTTACTCTTCATTATATTATCTACAAAGACCTAACATTAATCCATCGTGAGCACTAAGCAACATTTAGCAAAGCTACAGTGGCAAGGAAAAATGTCCTTTAAGGTGTAGAAACCTCGAGCATTAGACTCATGGAGAGCAGCTATCTGCCGGAACTGTGTGTGTGTGTCCCAATTTTTCTCATTTTTTCCAAGTCAAATTAAACAGGACTAGCCAAGGAGAAAGCGAGAGATGTCTGCGTCAGCGACATGAGTACAGTCTCCAGTCTTTTTGTATTGCCAAATTACATTGTTTTCCATGTGTGATTGCATAAGCGTAAGAGTATGTGTTTGAAACTGTGAGGGAGCTCCATGCATCACTGAGTGACTGAAGCAAGGAGAGAAACAGAGATGAAAAGATGCAGAGAAAGAGTAATGAAGAGAAACAGAAAGGGTGAGAGAGTTGTGGTTTTACAGAGCAGTTTTCAGTGCGTGTGCTTTTGTTTCTGTCTGTGTGTTTGCCTCTGTTCTATCTTACAGCCTACTTCTTTAAATAAAATAACAAGACCTGTGTGACAAACTCTGTTGTATTTTTTTCCCAAATTCCATTTTATCTATTTATTTATTTATTTTAATTCTGTGTTTAGCAATGTGTTCCATTGGATCAGATCATGAATTTAAGTGTAGGATCACTTATTAGATTAGGTCAAGAAATTGAGAATTATTTTAAAATAAATTCCCTCGCCTTTATTTTTTTAAAAGGTAGTAATGCTCAGGCTTCAGCAGGCTGTGGGAAAGCGTTACTATGGTTAAGTTATTGATTGTCGAGAGTGCCGACCATAAACTTGGTCCGTTCCTATCACGGACTGTATGTATGTGAGAGTGTGTGTGTGTGTTTGCGCGTGTGTGTGTGCTCATCCTTGCAACGTACAGACAGCAGACCCCTAACCCTAGCCCAGCAACAAGAAGCGACAGGTAGCCTACACCAAACACCCTTGAAACACTTTTTTTTTAATAAAACGCACCCATGTTAAGGACAATCCCACAATATTTTGCGTTTTATAGTTGATTTAATTTCAACAGTCAGACTCAGTGATTTGGTACGTGTTTTCCGCTTTGCAGAAATCATAAGACCCTAAAAAGGGACTTTTAAATCACAGGTTTTTTTTAAATCTTGAGGTTGATTGGTGTTTAAGTCCAAGTCAAATTGTAAGGCCTTTATGATATTGTAAAGTCAAGTCAAGTCCTCAAATCTGTGACTTAAGTCTAAGCCATGTATCTCGAGTCCACACCTTTGCCTTAAAATCCAATGGTCAGTACTTCAAGATGGAAAAAAATGCACCCAACAAATAAAACATTTCTTGACTTTGACTTGTTAGACTTTTTTCTTAGAGAATCCACACCATAATTACTAAAACACCTTCAATTATGGACAACTCTTTGTTATATTAAAAAACAATATATTGTTTAAGTAAATAATTAATAACCCTGCTTTGATGTATTACTTTATCTTTGGCTGACTGATGAGTAAATAACAAGCACCTTTACATTTGGCATTTATTGCCATGATCCGTGCAGAATTATAACAGAATCTTTTTCATTAGATCCAACACAAGAATGTTGGCTTAATTAAACTCTCTGCTATTGACCTGTTGCCTTATCTCTGTTTAATCTTGGACTGAAGGCTGCTGTTGGGTTAGCTGCTGCCTGAGGCCTGTTCTCTGCTCTCTGTATCACTTTAAGTGTGGGATTTGGTCTTAGCAAGTAAACTTTTTTAAAGAAAGGCATTTGCCAATGAGGAACATCTATTTTTTGGGTCGCAGGACATGGCAAATCTGCATTATCAACCAAAGACACACACTCACACACCTTTATAGACAGTACAATGTTTGTGTTTGTGTGTGCGTGTGCGTGTGCGTGTGCGTGTGCGTGTGCGTGTGCGTGTGCGTGTGCGTGTGTGTGTGTGTAAGCACATGGACATATCAAACTGAGACAGGGTGCAAAGCTAGATGTAAGGGGAGTTGCAGATTGGTAGATTTTCTGGTCATGCAAGAACTATAAATGAAAGAATGAGTGTAGCAAAGGTAGAATGACGATCAAGGCTGCTATTATTGAAAGTATCTGTAAAAGAGAAAGAGAGACAGAGGGAAACAGAAGCAAAGAAACAGAGAGGAGAGGAAGCACACTTGATACATGTGGGACAATGCTCACCTGAATGGGGATAATCCTGTGGAGCTTCAGTGCACCCTTCTGGTGGAATTTGGTAAAGCAGCCGATGCAGTAGTCCTCTGTGCATTCAGCGCACATCTAAAATAGATACACAGTGAAGACATTGAGTGTGTGTGCTTTATGTGAATATATGAAAGGGATGGATGTGAAAATGAGTGTTTATGTATCTTAAGGGAGGAAATTACCAGAGGGTTATTTTGTAAGTGCACATACAGATTGTGCACAACAGTCTGTGGAAATGTGTGTAACTATAAGAATTGAAAAGCCAATGCTTTAGTAATATTTATTAAAGATTTAAACCGAAGGTCAGATATCCATCTTTTTTCTCTAACCTCAACCATGCCAAACAAACTTTGACTGGAGGGATAACTATTGAAATGGAGTCTATGGCAGGATGCTGCAAGACGGGTGTGTGTGCGTGAGGGTGCATGTCTGTGTGTTTTTCAGTTAGTGAGAGAAGTTGAGACTAGAGAGAGAGAGAGAGAGAGAGAGAGAGAGAGAGAGGTGAGGAAAGCCTATATGCATTGCACTGTGTATGTGTGTGCAAACGTGCATGTTTGTGTGTGTGTGTGTGTGTGTGTGTGTGTGCAAACGTGCATGTTTGTGTGTATGTGTGTGTGTGTGTGTGTGTGTGTGTGTGTGTGTGTTGTGTGAGCGAATGCATCTTAAGGGAGGTCATTATCATATCTATCTGTGAGAATCCGGTCTTATTAGTGAGGAAAAGTCCTTGCATCAGCAGGTTGGGGAAATAGGCCTATAGGCCGGGTGGATGGAGCACTCGGTCGAGGACAAAACAAGTAAGGAGAGCCAATGAAAAAGGACGATGTTCAGGGAGGGTTGGAGGGAGGAAAGGAGCAAGGCATCTTAAAATTCATGAAGCAACAAAATGTGAACAAATAGCCACCATTTGAATGGTTCCCTTAATTTGACATACAAATAAATCTTGCATTTTGGCTGCTCCATCCTCAGTGTCATGCAAAATTCAGAAAGTATAGTTAGTGCACTTCCTTAAAGAAAAATACAAATTCTCCTTATCAGCATTTGGACTGAAGTATTATGTTCTAATGACTTAAAGTTAATTAAATATGTGCCTATTTAATTGTTTGCATATTTAAATAGATAAATCTTTCAATGCAAATTATGTAATCCAACTCCTTTCTTATAACTCATCAAATGTTTGTCAAAATTTTATTGCTTTTATTATGTTTTACATTCTTTCTGGTATATTCTGTTTTCTCAAAAACATTGGTTTGCGTGTGTGTGTGTGTGTGTGTGTGTGTGTGTGTGTGTGTGTGTGTGTGTGTATGTGTGCGCGTGTGGTTTTTTGTGCGTACACATGCAAGTCTACAGCTGTGACATTGCCCTTTAATGTTCCCATAAAGCAAGGCCTCATTTCCCCTCTCAGACCTGAGGATAAATTACAGTCACTCCCCAGGGACTAGGCATCCCTATCAGACTGCAAGTGGCATATCACTGCACTCTCCTGTGCTATGCAGGAGGAAATGGCCCTTTTTTTCTGCCTGGATGACTCTGGAATACAGCACAAGGCTTGGCATGCAGTGTGTACGTATGTGCACATGGTAGTTTGGTAGTCTGTGCCAGTATATGTGAGTCATAGTTTAAAATAAGCCCAGATGTGTATATATTTCTGTGCGTGTGTGTGTGTGTGTGTGTGTGCAACAATTGCTTAAGTGCAATTCCAGACTGAATAGCACAGACAGTCATAGCGCTTTCCATTATTGCTGTCATTATCGGGCACAAGGGCTATCCAAAGTGTGTGTGTGAGACTGGATTTTGTGTGTATGTTGGCTTATGTGCTTGCCCAGACCCACTATACCCATTGTCATAAAGCTCATCACTATGAGGCACTGGGGGAACTGGGCGCTAAATTGGACAGTTCAACACATCATCATCAAATGCCCTATCAAACAAATGACCACATAGCATTGTAACACAATGTGTGTGCTACATTTAAAATAACTTATTCCATAATGAAAGGTGCAGAAAAATGGTGACTGTCAGCTCAATCAGTTCAAGCCCTCCCTCTCCTTTATCCCCTCTATCAATCTTTCTCTGTCCCTCATAGCTCCTGCTCTCTCTCAGTTACTTAATACCAAACTCTGTGGGCTTCTCGTCAGACACATGATAGGTATCACACATGAATAGTTGAGGATCAAAAGGGCGGAAATGTGGGATCGACCGTTCATCAAGCATGCATTACTCAGCTCAGTTTGCTTAGTCCATTATTTATACAAACACAATCATGCACACGCACGCACGCACGCACGCACGCACGCACGCACACACACAGTACATACAGTGCGCACACATACAGTTGTAGGCGATGCCATGGCTGGTCCTCCTGGGAAGTAGTGGATAAAGAGCGAGACAGAATAAACAATGGTGGCCTTAGAGGTCTAGAGTATCGATGGAAGGATCCAGCTAAACTGTTATCAGTGCAAACACAAACACAAAGACAGACCGAAAGATAAAACAGCAAGAAGAGAGGGACAGCCAGAGAGACAAAGAATATGATGGACAGAGTGGACAGGGTGGAGGAAGACCAACAGAAAATGGTGCAGATATGCATGTTGTGAAAAAGGTCGAGGAGGAAGATGAAAGAATAGATGTTTACACATAAACAGACAAAGATTGACATGTAGAAAAAGTGAGAAGGTGGAAAAAGAGCTAATTTCAACTCACTCATGGGCTGATACATAAAACTCTGAGAAAATGAAATCTAAATTTTGTCAACAATTCAGCACAGAAATATAAAGATCCTTTTCATCAGATTTATCGAGCGGAATGATTCTTAAACTTTTATTTAAAGTAGGATATGGTGCACGCTACCAACCCTCATTTACACTTCCACAGTTGGCTGAACAAATGCCGTATGACATCAGTTCTCTTATTGTTTCTTGTGCCAGTCCCGTCAATGAGAAGAATGACACAAATAAGTGCAATTAGCTATCAGAATTTTTTTTTAAAAGATGAAAATTGTAGAATAAAAAAAATAATAAAACACATTAAAAATACTTTAACTTATTTAAGGGCAAAGAGAAAGGTTTGGCACATGTACAGGTAGTTATACTGTAGGAGCCCAGGCAAGAGAGAGTGGGATAAATAGCTGTTTCAGTGTTTTGCAAAGTTAGAAATGGCTTCCATTTAGCTGAAGCTCACAGCTGGAATAGCCTCTCACCACAGAGTAAATGTTTTTGCAAAGGATTTCATGCATGCCAACAGTGGGATGAGATTATAACAATTTCGGCTGGCGGAGTCAGAAGGGCAAAACAGAACGACTTCAGATTAGGGGTCAGAAAGCAGTAATGTGTATTGTGTATCCTGTATGTGTTTTTGTTAGTTAGTTTGTGTACATACTAGCCCAGCAGTCTTGACTTCACATTGTCCACAGCACTTTCCCCTCAGCCTGTTTTTTGTTTTCAGGCCTATGGAAGGGGCGGGGGGTTGAGGCGGTGGCTTAGGGCGCACTAGAGAGAAAAAGTGCACTGTTGTTAACACTTGGAAAACATTATTGACATTTAATATATGTAGCTGTCGTCTTGTATAGTACAGCAAAAACCTAGGGATGAATGATGTTAAACAAAGGTAAGCTATGCAACACTTAACAAAAAGTTAGTGTGGTTTTCTAGAAACCAATATAAACATTTCACTTGTTTACAACCCCTCGAAACTTGTCAACAACCCCTTAAAATCATCTGATCTGAACTGTATTAAAAAGTGAACACAACAAAACACAAAGCATATATTCCCTAATACAGTCAAGTTTACAGAGTAGATTTACTTTTGTCATTTACCCCTCATCAGCATATTTTTGAAACATTCAAACTCAAGGTGTACTTTTGTGCCTCAGGCATACATGAATAATTCTGGTTGGCTACAGGTTCCAACAATCAATCTACAACAAGAGGCCTCCACTGCCAGGCCCCTATGATGGCAAGTATCAATCTTACTGAAGTACATATGAACAAGACACTGAACCTGAACCAGGCCCCATGATGTTTCCCTGAAGCTGCTCTTGAATACTAACCTCAGAGTAGAGGGTAGAAAGAATTTCAGAACAGGGGAGTGTGTCAGAGGACTAACTGTATCTCAGTACAAATCTCTGTCAAGTCTACCTGGTGCAGGTAACCAAAAGTTGCTGTAAACTCCTCACCTGTCAGCGGTTCATCCTTCAGCACTCGGATCTTCAACTTGCCTTCTGACAGCTGTTGAGGAGACAGGCCGTGACAGATAAGTAGTGACAGTTTGTAGAAGCTCTCAGCGTCCTAACACTCTGGCAAAGGCTCTTTTAGGATGAAGTGTACTGGTGCCGATGTTTGTTTATGAACTTCTCTTTGTTCATATTGTCTTCTGACTTTGTACAAACCAGGGGGTTTTCAATGTGCAAACAAATAAATAAATAAAAACATAGGTAAAAAAAAAAAACCTTTCTTCAATAACATATCAATTCATGGTGCACCCACAGTACACATGGAAACAGGACTTCTATTGCACTGCATTGAACTCATAAGGTCACAGAAAGAAAAGCTTCTCAGAGTTAAAGGAATAAGGTTTGAGAAAACCTAACTTTTAATTGAGTAAGTAAACAATGAAAAGCAATTAAACCGATGGAATATATAAATACATATATGCAAATGATGACATTAAGTTCCACAGGCTGACACAAACAACAAAACGAATAGGGAGATTTGTACCTTTTGGAGTTTGTTTTCCTTGTTCTTAGTGGCTCTGTCGGTTTGAGCATTGTTCATTAAAGGACCACACTTTCCAGACTTCCATCTAAACCCTCCAGAATTCCTGTTCAGATGGAAAACAAAGGGAGAGATTGTTTCTTTGGTATTTGTAATAAAAAATGTTCAACTAACAACACACTATGAATTTGACATGCATAGCCAATCTGCAATATAAATGGATAACATTTCTGAAAATGAAGAGAAACGGTTCTTACATCTGCTGGTCTTTTACATGTATTGTTAATTGCTCTGTTTATGCTGTATACCTGATATTCTACATTAGAGGATCTAGGTAGGGACTGGGAGCTAAATGTAATAATCAAGTTCCATGCTTCCTTCAAAACCAAATTCAACACAGGGCTCAACACACATTAAAAAGCTATGTTTTGTTTTGTTTGTTTAAAGGACAATACACACATTTGTAGGATTTGGTATACATTCTCACACAGCCTTCATATATATCAACAAAGTAGAAGACAGGGATTATTTATGAATCCACATAAAAGGTTTTGAAACCTTAACAAAATCATTTCTAATTGGTATAAGACTTCAAGGATTAAGCGAAAAACTGCAGTTTAAACACCTTGCAGTTACCCCTGACAGGCAGGGTGTGTGTAACAAAATTTAGAGTTAATGCTTTTTAATCCACTGAAAGACCCAATGAGACTGAAGCAGTTTAAATAATAGTGAAGGGCTTTAAAAAGAGAAAAAATAACGGATGTCAAGAAAAAAATATCAATAACAGCATGGAAATAGGTTTAGCCACTAAGTAGAAGTAGTATCCCAAATCCCTAAACCAAGTTAATAGAAAAAGTGAAGAAGTAATCTGTATAAAATAACTTTGTCCCTTCAGACAGGAAAGAGTGTTTAATTTATCACAACATCAGTCTTGTGTTTTCAGAAGGGCTCAGAACGGCAAGAAAAAAACACTTGTCTTTAAAATAACACAAGAATTTGGGTTTTCCAACATTAACTGAGCACATGTTCAATACCACATGGGTCTTCAATTTCTCATTGAATGATTTAGAACCAAAGAATGTTTTTATCTCAATGTAGACAACAACAATCAATGAATGTTATAAATGCATAAAGGCGTTGGAATCAAACCTACTCAAACATAAATACACACATGCAGAGATGCATATGCAATATACTATTTCAAATGTGCACATGCATTATTGCACATGCACACACACATTCATGCAGAAAGCTCTTGTCAGTTACAGAAAGTAAAGAAATTGAGAGGTATCCTCATTTAGACGCAAGTTATTCATGCTCCTGTTGCTGAATTATTTATGCTATTTATGCTATTGTGATGTCTGGCTGTCTTTGAAAGAAGTTTATTTTGGATTGAGCTGGCAGCCTGTCAACACACAGGAAGTCAGACTCTATTTGTGTGTGTGAGAGTTTGCCTTTCTGGGTCTGAATGTGTGTCTGTGTGTCTGTGTGTGTGTGTGTGTGTGTGTATGTGTGGCAAGAGTTGCCAACACCATTGATACTGTGACTGTGTCTGTGCTGACACTGAGGGTGGGCGTCAGGTAATCACCCTGGCGACATCACCTTGGCAACTGGACTGTCGCTATGGGAGACAGTTGAGGCACACCACTGTCAGTGTAGGATGACAGGGTGTCCCCTCAGGACAGTCAAGCTGGAGGTAAAAAGTGTGTGTATCTGTTTGTGTATCTCTGTGCACTTTGCTTTTGCATGGATCTCATTATCTAATCAACACAGATCATACTCAATTACACCCACTCACACAGTGCAAAGATGAACTTCAAAATAATACTGACTTAAAAGTTGTTGTGAGGAAAATATTGAAAGATGCACACTCACACCTTCAATGTTTCTCAGTCTTTCAAACACAAGAATACAAACACCGTCTCTCACATCTGCACCTTCTGCATGCGCATGTGAGAGCAGTTAGCAGACTTCTTTGAAGTGCAGTGAATATGTTTACCTAAGTCTAGCTAGTATACATACAGCATTGCAGTTGTAATGACATGCAGTAACTTGACAACCTGTTGCACAAAGAAATAAAGACATGAAGACAAACAACTGTACACGGAAGCATCCCCCTCTTTTCACACATTTCCCTGTCGAGTGGAAGGAAAACCTCTGAGCAACAACTTGAAAATGAAAATTAACCACAAATCAAAACACCAAATGCCCCCTTGTCAAAAAGTTTCTTTACCAAAGTCAACACCAAGACCAAAGAAACACAGTCAAGAGGAAATGTTAAGAATCGGCTTACACATAGCCTGTATTTCCAACATAAACAGCTTTACTGAAATGAAAAGAGAAGGAATGCCAAATTATTCAGTATAAAACCTGAGGCATTCACAATCTGTCGTACACTGACACAACCATGTCCAACACACTGCTATCACCTCTAACTGACCCATCTCACCCAAAGGGAAAAGTGAAAACATCTGTGTCCTGCATATTCATGCAAATGCATACACTGTGGAGTCTAATGCCAAAATAATCCTGCCTCCTCTCAAATCCCTTTTTCCCAGTGTGAGCAGGAGGAGAGGGCAAAAACAGAGAGGGTTAAGATGGAAGAAAAACTGAGCGAAAAAATATTCTGCCATAGGTTTCTATAATAACAACAGTTAAATGGATGGTAAATTGACTGAAAGGGGTAGGAGGAGGAGTCAGATAACAAAAATTGAGGAGCTACAAATATTGAAAAAAAAAAAAAGAATAAAGGAAGGCCATAAAGGGAGCAAAAGCTGGAAAAAGGGGGAATCTCAACTGTGCGTTCTGATAAGATGAGAGCAAGTGTCAGGAAGGCTTGTCGGCCTGGAGACAAAGCTACATTAAATCTGCACTTTGGGCAGGTCAAACAGAGAATGATGTACTACATTCGCCCTGAGCCTCCGGTCTGGTCTTATTATCGCTTGTGTACTACTCCCAAACTGATTATCCAGCACCTCCGCTCAGCAACTGAATTTGTTTGCCTCTTCTTTCGTGTGTATGCATGTGTGTGTGTGTGTGTGTGTGTGTGTGTGTGTGTGTGTGTGTGTGTGTGTGTGTGTGTTGCCAAACTAAAAGACTATATAAGACAAAGATTTACAATTGATCTACTCTAGGAGCTGAATTTCTCAATTCTCAGAAAAGCTGAGCGAGGAGTGCATAATACAGACACACATGGTGCATAACACAGTGCATTACACTGCAGAGCCTGAGCAAAAAACAGCTTGAGGACCCACAGAGTCTGTGGGTCTTAAAGCTGAGCCTTTGTTGTCAGCAACATTCATGCAATGTTGGCTCCGCCTAGACAAATGCAGAGGCCTACCAGTGCACTGATGACAGTGTGCTCGCCGGAAAAAGTCCTCGTGGATTGGTTCCTTGAATCGGCTTATTGTAACCAACTAGGGATCCATCTGTTTCAGTTTCAGACTGACATCTGATACCAGGATCGGATCAGAGCATCCCTACTACAGACTTGTCAAGATTACACTTGCATGCTCTGAGAGAGAAAGACTGGTAAGGGAAGGAGCAGTGAGAACAATCTCAGTAACCTTCTCATCACTCTTCAAAACACCTGATTAACTACTGAACTCCCATCTAAGTCCCCCCCCCCCCGTGTCACCCAGAGAGAGGAACTAATGAGAAATTGTTTCCTTTCTTTCATTAGAGGTGTACCAATTAATTGATTCAAACTGTTAAGCTCAGTTTCACATCAAACAGACTGCTGCATCACTGCACACAGAGGAAGCTCCAGCCACAGTAATGCAGACTTTGGTTTTTGGTAGGGGATGCTCAATACATAGGTTGATCCCTCACCAACTTTCCCTCTACCTTCCATTCTTTTCTACTCAGTGACACATTTATAATCGAGATGCTGACCCACAGCGAGTAAATACAACACACACTTTGCTTTGTATGTTACTGTGTCCATCCTTTATCTGCACGCAGGAATAACACATGAAATGTTGGAGTGAATATGTTCAACTCTCCTTACATCATTGGGGCACCTTTGGGCATGAAGACAAATTCACAAAGTGTTATTATCAATAATGGCCTGTCTATAAATAAAAGGTTGACAAAGAGAATATTTTTTGATATGGTGTTGTCATGTTTTATGTTTGAGCTGCATTCTTTCATCCGTTTACATTTTTTTAAATACATTTTGTAAATCTGAGCCAGCTAAATCTTTCCCCGGCCTTCACACACTACTTCACACACAAACTGATTATAGCTTTTTACCTCGCTCACTCACTCACAAATGTTAAATCTTTCTCAAGCATTTCAAAGACATTAGGCTAAAGCAGGATTCCTGTCCTGTGGCATTATGGAGTGTGTTGTTACTGATTAGCAAGCACAAGACATCCTGAGCCAAAAAAAAAGTGAAACTTTCTGTAATCCAACAAACACACAAACACAAGTGCCATTATTTATGGAGGACAAGCATCAAATGATACACACAGGCAGCCATGCACACTCCTTGTGGTATCTTGGGGCTGGTGTAGCAGTAAATGTTGCAGTATTTCAGTGTGACAGGAAACACAGTGTTTATGTTCTTATCGTTTGTGCAGCCTGAATGAGATGGCCTGCTCCCCATACTGATGTATGACTTCTTAATTAGAGCTATGCTTTCCCTGAGACACAGCAGTATTCATTTAAAAAGACACATGCACACAACTAAACACCTTAAACCATAAACTAATGAACCTATGATTAAAACTTACAGTATGCATTTCCATGTTTGTTTGTAACGTGTGTATTTTAACCAATGTAGATACATAATGTGAAACAAATACCTCTCATCATATCCTACCCGTGACTGTGTTTGCCTGCTAGTGTGTATGCGTAAAACCTCTTCCTCGCTGTTACTATGTGAAGGAGTCATACTCTTCTTCTCCCTGAACCTGTCCTTGGGTTATGTACTTATACATTGTGATATCTTTATTAGGCTGTTCTCCATAACTTCTCATCCGTTGACAAATCTCATAGTTGTCTATGGAACTACATTAAATTAGGTTTATTTGAAACAGAGAATACCGAAAATAAATCTGTAATCAGTTTTGGTTTAATTCTGCAAGTTTGTTTTTTACAGGATGGCATGCCCAATCTAAACGTGTTGGATAATATTCAAACTAGAGGGCCTGGTAGATAAATATTGCAATGATGTGATCATGTATATTTTTTTATTTCAAGGCCTAACATTAAGTGTCAGAGTGCATGTCCCTGTCCTCAATGTGTCAATCCAAACCATCCTCTTATTGCAAAAGAAATAAAATCAAAATAGTTGTAAAACTACATGTGAAAAAGAGAGACAACAGGAGTTCTTCTGGTAGCCCTCAAATCACCAGTGCTAATGGAAGGGAATCCTTCAAAAACAAAGGTGGAGGAAAACAAAAAAAACATTGGTATAAATGATCCAGGTCCAGGCACTCAGGATGGTTTGAAAAGTATAAAAAGATTTTAGTTGATAGGGCTAGAAACATTTAAAATACACCAACAGGTATTTGCTTGCGTTTTAAATGTTACTAGCTCAAAGTGCCTGGACCTGGATCATTTATACCAATGATTTTTTGGTTTTAAGTTTTTCTCCATCTTTTTTTTGTCATAAAACTACATTTATATTAGTTCAAAAAGTTTTCAGCCACACAGCCTTCCTAAACCATTCATTAATGCTTAATGACCATAAATCAGTTCAAAGAGATGAGTCCCTATGACAGCCAATACACTAATGTGTTTCTTCAATGCCTTGAAAACTGGTGTTTACCATCAATAACATGGCTGCTTTTACAACCCGCCCTCTGTCAATCATCAAAGCAAAATAGCACAAAATCACAACCTCTCTTTTCACAACTATTCTTTCCAATCTGACAAGTGAAACTTTAAAATGTATCAAAATGTTGGAGACTAGCCAAAAAGTGTACCCATTTCTTATGATTGGTCTGAACAGTGACTCAGGCAATATTATGAAATGAAGGCCTGGCATCTAGAACAAATGTCCCTAAAATAATGTTTCAAATGTGTTTTTTTAAATGAGAGATGACCTATGAAATGTTTAAAGAAAAATGTTAAAGGTCACATATTATTCTCCGTTTTAACACGTTTCAATAAGTCTCAGAGCTCCCCAAAACATTTGTGTTTCAGCAAAAACAAGTTTCTTGTTAAAAATCCACTCTGCTCCTGAATTTGAGGATGCCTATACACCCCTCAATTTTAGCCCTTACTCAGAATAGACTGTTTCTACGTCTATAGCTTCAAATGCAAGTTAGCTGTGTTCGACCACATGCCTCTCTGGAAGGGGATGTGCTTTGGGTTTTCTTGCATCATGCCCTATTGTTAACAATGAAAAGGTTGACTCGGAGGGAATAGTGAACACCCAGCTGTGGGAGAGTCACCCATCTGGGGGAGGGGTTACTTCCCTGTGTGATGTCACAAAGGGAAATTATCCAAACGGCCTGTTTGAGCACGCATTACCTAAAAGGTGGAGCAGGCAAAATACGGTAGGAGGATGGACTTTTCTCATAAATGGGGGTTTGAAGACAGGCTAGAGACACTTTTATTGTTCAAAAACATATTGTATTTTGCATAACATGTGACCTTTAAATAATATGTTCTCAAGGTCTTTTTCAGCAACCCTCAATTCGTTCATCCCAAATTCAGTTACTAAAAATCACATCCATACAAAACTCCATAACGAGTTAAGCACAGGTCATCAGGCTTGTCATCCTAGCAAGCTGCCCAACACCTGGGGTGAACATTGGGTCAATGTCCGACATCCCAGGGACCACAGCCAATGCCTTCAACAATTTTCTGGTTTGTCTAATTTTTAAGTCTCCTGGGACAAACATTTAATTAATCTGTTTGAAAGTTGTTCAACAAACTGTGCTGACTTAGAACTTTCAGAGGTACTGAAAGTTCCTTTATCGCCATTTGTGTAATTCTACCCATTGGCATAGCCTAAGCCTCACAAATGTACTTGGGTAATAAATAAACTAAAAAAATGTTTAGAAATACATACAAGCATTTGCCTGACAACACTGCTCATGTTGCAAAAAAGTCTTTTAGCCCTTGTTAATCGCCCAAAATAGTCAAAAGAATTGTGACAGTTAATATATGACATGCTGCAAAAAGATTCAAGTCTGATTGAAAGTATAGAGGCGCTTCTATAAAAGCTTCTCTTGCAGAATAGACAGACATGTACAATCATGACTTACAGTAATACATATGGATGGAAATGAAATGAAAGAAAACTAAAATAAATGGAGCACTTGAGTCAGTTCTTGTCAAAAGATGGTAATTGTACAAGTTTCATGTTGACGCATTGTTTGACATAACATAGTGTCCTCTTTGAATTGTCCTTCTCCCCTTTAATTTAAATATTGTTTTTTCTTTTCTTCATGTGAGGAACATTGAGGTTGACTCTTGTGTAGGCAAAATGCGATTGTTACACACACGTTGTTGGGACTTATTGTCTGTAGGGCTCCACTGACCTTTAGAATACTCCACTATATAGATATGAACTTACTGCATCTATGATTGGCTTTTTCATTTCTCTGACTACTCCCCTCTTCTCTACATGGCAACCTTTACCTTGACCTTTATGAGCATAGATGTCATCAACCTCCCCCTCTCACTCAATTAGTGTCCTCTCAAGTAGTCTCCTCATCAATCAATCAATCAATCAATCATTATTTGTATAGCGCCAATTCATAGCAAATGTTATCTCAAGACACTTTACAAAAGAGAAGGTAAAAGACCTGCCATCTTTTATATTACTCGTTGTTTCTGCTCTGCTTGCTTTCTCTGTTGCTTGGTCTGTTACAGCTGTTGCGGGTTTGTCCCACATTCACTGCTCCTCAATGACTCCTGTCTCTTTATTACTCAACAGATCTGTTTCCTGAGTATTAAGATGTGACAGTCTGGACTTAAAGTTTATAAACATCTATACATGAAGTATTTTATCTCCCAAATTGCTGAATTCATCTCACCGTCTCTTATGCTTAAAGACACTTTCTTTTAGTAGTTCTACTTTTCACTCCACCGTCTATCTACAGTGTCTTCCCTGACCCCTCTCCTTACCTGCTGTTAGTCCAAGCCTCCTTCTGTCTCTTTAATTCCTCCCCATCTGTCTGTTTATCTCCATGTCACTTCATTTTAGATCATGTTTCATTAATAGTCTCATCTAAAACTACTACATCTCCAACTTGTTGTGTTTCAATATAACCCTCCTGCTGTCGTGGAGCCTCTTTTTCAAAACTTTTAGTTTTAGGTGGCTGTAAGTCGGGTGGCTGAAATTGGTCATAACTCTTCAGACAGGTTAATGTGGCCACCATAACAAACACTGCCTATAGAATTTACTTTATGATGATTTTAAGTTGGAAAAGGTCTTCAACTTCCATAGGATGCTGATTTTTTTTTATATCAGCATATATGGCATATATGCCAGATAAAATACTGTGTTCATTCCAAAACCAAATTTTTGAGGATAAGGCAATCATTTCTTTATAGAAATATTCTGTTAGTGGGTAAAGAGTTAGTATGTCCTTGTTGTTTCCATTTACAGGAACTGCAGCCCATTCTAGCTATATTTAAACACTGTTTACACTGTTTTGTCACTAATCTCTACTGTCTAACTTTTATTGTCAAACTCAGTCCCTCTCCCCTTTCCTTTCCCCTGTTCATGTACCACTGATACTCACCCTCTCTCTTCCTTCTCTTTACTCATCCTCTCTTTCAGTTGTTGCAATTTCTCCTCCATCTCTTTGCTCTCCTGAGTAAGAGTCTCCGTCTCCATCTGCAGGTCTTGTAGGTTCCTATGGCAACACACACACACACACACACACACACACACACACACACTTGCATATATGCAATCAATCAGCAACAATCAATCATACAAATGACCTACTCTGTCAGATTGGACAGCAAAACCTTCATCAATAAGTTCAATTCATCTGCTGCACCAGCAGATCCCTGTTGCTGCAACTGATCAATACTTTAATCAATCAGTTACTGGATCAGGGTACCACCATGGCAGACATCAATTAAGTCAATTACCTGTTGGCAAATGAGAAACTACATAGGAGACTTGACTCGATTTTGCACTGGCAATACGAAACAAATACACTGGATCCAAATCACATGATCTATCTTGGCTGAAACTCAGTCTTGAGAAGTACTCATTCCCTGGGCTGAATTTGAATGGGAACAAATACGATAGTATGTCAGCCAATTGGCCCTAAATGCTGCAATCTTATCTTGACTTACCTGGAATTGAGCTTGACAGATACGGCATTTTTGTTTGGAAGCACCACAAAGTCATTTAAATTCATGTTCTTTTTTTTTTTTTTGTTAGGATTGGAGTGGAGACCCTCCTGCAATAAAAAAACAACAACAGTTATTGTATAAAACTGGCTGGAACAAGGATAAATCTCCCACTGTCATAATATTGCTGCACTAAAATGAAGACAGTGCAAAGTGAAAACATACTTGCTCAAATGTGGCACATGTAACCCTGTGTGTTGTATCTGGCAGCCACTTGACAAAAGGCTGGTACATTTTTTTAGGCAGTTAATGCCAATTACTGAAATTAGTTGGTCTGGTAGAAATGAATAATCAGTTGTTTAAAATAGGAGTGTAGGCTGCCATATCCGCCAGCAAATGAGCTGATAGTGAAATGACATTCGGTGAAGGTGACCTCCAACTTAATAAACCTTGATGACAAATTATTGTTCATGATAGCATGGCATCAGAGAAGGCTGATATTACCTATAATAGTATAATAGCAACAAAAAAAAAGGTCAGGTGTACAGTAAGTTATAACATGATGGTTCAGTTATCATTCAATACCCATTGAGGCTATAAATGTGAGCAACTTTACACAAAATTAGTGCCAAACTAAAAGATGCAACCTTGATGCATTCAAAACTCCCTTTTCTGTCATGTCGTGAAATTTTGCAACATGAAGTGAAATTAGCAGGCAGAGCTTTAATGGGGTGACAACAAGATAGGGGACAAACCACCCCAACCTTAAGTGAGCATCTTTGTTTCATAGTTGTTGTTTTTTTTGTTTTTTGTTTTTGTTTTTTTATATAACAACATTGGCTGACACTTGGCCTACATTACTATGTATGTAATTCGCTCCCCTGTTCAGTTGTTGTGGTCCAAACCAAGAATAACTGAAGTTGAACCTTTGTATAATAAATAATGTTGACTTGTTTGTTTACTACTTAGTTACATTAAGCTACTCCTTCATGACAGAAGAACTGCAAAGCTAACGTTAGCCAACACTTACATTAATGCAAACTTCCGTGTTTCTACCGCATTTATTAAAAATAATAATGTAAAGAGTAACCTATTTAATTTGATTTAGTTAAAGTGACAGACAAAAAAGGTGAGTAAACGGCGTGCGTTATTCAAGTCTCACTTTACGTTTCAGCTCATAAACACTGCTGAAAATGTTGACTTACCTAAGGCTTCCCTTGACACTCCCTGGATAAAAAGCTTCTCACTGCACGGTCGATGTTTCACTTAACGAGTCAACACGCTTTTAAGTGTTCAACATTAAACAAAGCAATCACAGTAAATTTTTCAATTCTGGTTTTCGACTCCGTCCTGCCAGGGGCGCTTGTGTTGAACCGTCGTCGTTATGGCAACCACTGCCACTCTCGCGATAGCTGTGCAGCAGCTGGGGAGTGTAAAAGCGAAGGAGGTCATTTACTATGTTAATGTTCTGTCGACTCTTTCCTTCCTTGGTTTGTTAACTAGTGTTGAACTTAATACATATATATAACAGCATGGGATTAAACATCAGATTCAAAGACTGTCAAGTCCGCCATTGCCTCAGTAATTATGGGCAGCGGGAATTCCCATCTAATTAAAATCCTCACTGCATCAAGATAAATGTTATGGGTCTGGTTAAAGGCTTTGAACCCGTTTTTTTGTTTGTTTTACAGACATTAGAGTTGTCTTTAGTCAACCAAGATGATGCTATTAAATATTTCATGTTGACTCATTAGAGACTAAATGCAAAATAATTTATAATTTTACCTAGGCCAATTTTAATGTGCTAGGCCTACCATAAATTTGACCAAATTAAGACCAAAGTGAGGAATACAGTAGGCTTTGTGTGTGCATGTAGCCTATGTGTGTCCACAAGAGTGATAATAATTGTTCGACTGGAGAAGAACTGAACAACCATTGGTTTGTTACATAAGAAGTCTGCAGTGTACAAAAACAAAAACAAATCTCAATTCTCCAGCAGTCAAAAGGGCATAAAGAAGAAATAAAGACTCTGGAAGATAGTTAACTATTTATACCGCCAGAGTCCATGTTGCTTATAATATAAATAAAACAAAACACAGAAAAAGTTTCCTCTCAGATGTACCAATTGCCTTTATCAAAAAATAAAATACTCAAAGGAAACTTTCCTGACCAGCCCATAAAAATCTAATCTGAAAACATAGCCTTGTTTGAATTTCCATTACATTATTCAATAGTAGGAAGTAATTTAGCTTCATTGATCTGGATTTAAAACAGTTTGATAACATATCTTCCAGGCTTTATGCCTCTGTATTTTAGTAATAAAAAGATCAGAATAAAAAAAAACAGATCTTTGGGTTTGTCTCTTTATATTGTCTTTTATTTATTTTTTCAATATGAATTTACTCTGAACTTAGAATTAAAAAATAATTTTAAGTAATTCCACACCTTATTCATTCAAGTTTTCAAGGAAACAAGCTACCTTTAGAGTTCACGGGTGGAACTAGTGTTAAATATTGTACACAAAAATGTTTTTTTTTCTTTAATAAGTGGAGTGAATAGGTTAAATGTCTTAAAATAAAGTATTTATCATTTCTACACTGCATACACATCTAATATGTATTCATGCAACAGAGTGCTTTTTATGCATATGTTAGAATGATTGTCTGCCACTCTGCCTGTCTGTCTGTCTGTCTGTCTGTCTGTCTGTCTGTTCGTCCGTCCATTGGTCGTCCTTCCTTCAGTCCCAGATCAGTGCAGTCAGAAAGTCATCATCCTGCCCTCATCTGTATTCCCCCAACAAACAAACTTTCTGACACTGTTGAAAAAGCACTCCTCTCCTATAGGCCATGCCCCTTCAATGGCCACTTTTTTTTCATTGTCTCTAACCTCTCTTGCCCCCCCCCCCCAACCAGACCAGAGGACACTGATGGCCTAGCAAGAGATGTACACACCTCTTCCTCATCTCCAGATCCAGCTTTCTCACTCTCTCTTTTGCTCTCCCTCTTTTTCTTCCTACATTGTTGGCATATGACCTCTTGCTCCTGCCATCAGGGATGTGTGGGTGTATAACTTATTGAGCGTGCCTGCAAGTGTGTGAGCACTGATGGTCATTTAGGGTTGTGACCCCCCAGCTGGATTCTGTCTCATCTGCTAAACTGTGACTCTCTCCCTCTCTCTCTCTCTCTCTCTCTCTCTCTCTCTCTCTCCCTCTCTCTCTCTCTCTCTCTCTCTCTCTCTCTCTCTCTCTCTCTCTCTCTCTCCCTATCTCTCTCAGCTCTGGCTGCATAGACATATAGGCGTGCAGCAGCATACCGATGAGCAGACAAGTAAGAAGAAGAAGCAAGAGAAGCAGTAAGAAAGGGAGAGAGGGATGAAGAACTAAAGTATGGAGAGGTATGGAGGGAGGGGGGCATGAGGCCAAAAGGCACTTAGGAGCAATGCGAGGGAAACCACAAAAACAAATAAGCAATGGATTACATGAAAGGAGGGGTACAACAGAGGAGCAGTTGTGGGGAAAGGACAAGCGTTGTGCTGTGAAATGTCAGGGCTATTTAATTCATTAGGAGGCAATGATTATGGGGCTGCACTGAATGTCATCTGCTGGGTTAAACCTTCGCCGGCAGACACACACTGGATATACATTGACTGTTTTGCAGTGGCTGGAAACCTTTTAGCAATGACAAAGCAGCAGCTACACGGACAAAGAGAAAGTAGTCAGCCAGCCAGAATCAACAACATTTTTGTGACTTCTTGTATGCACAGGACCGTTGTCGATAATCCTGGGAGTCTATTGACCAGAAATTGTTAAATAACCTTGAAAAAGGGTGGCTGGAAGCTTTCACACAGCATTCATCCTCTATACCTACTTATTCCTGCTCAGAGTCGCAGGGGGATGGAGACTCGCCCTGCATGCACAAGATGGCAGGGAAGCAGGTCACCAGTCCATCATCGGATTAACACCCAGCAAACGCAGGCAAATTTAATCTTCTAGTTCACCTGATCTGCATGTCTTTGGACTGTGGAGGGAAAAACCAGAGCAAGCAAGAGAAAGATGGAAAGAGCAGCTGGCCCATGATCCAGGACTCTAGCTTTGGCTGTCAGGCAACAGCACTACCCACTGAGGCCCTGCAAAGAAAATTAACTGTAGGTAAATCAATTAGCCTTGTACTAATTGGATTCCGCCCTGAAATTATCTTACCAAATCAAACCTAAGAAGTCTGAATCAAAGAATGTGTGATGTATTAATTGAAGTCAACTTGACTTAACTACAGTGAAGTGAGGCAGTAGGTGGAATCATTGATGCTGGCAAGTCAATCCTTTACACCAAGCAAAAAACAAGTAAAAGGAGAGGTAGGGAAGAGGAGACACATGCACAATTTGACAGAGAAAGATTAAAAACACATGATTGTCTTGATCTTATTTCAAGCTTGAAGGGAATTAAATGGCTCAGCACATCATAAGCAGCCAAGAATAAGAAAACTTTGAACACTCACAGCTCACAAGAACTGATAGGAAATCTTTGATATCTAAAAAAAAAAAAAGTGGGAGGGGTGGTATTTTATCATTTTATTTACAATTTATTTAATTAAATTAAAGCAGTTTATTCAAAGACGTACCTGCTGAGAGTTGCCACAATTAGAGTGTAATGTGTGTCCTGAGCTTTTCATATGTAGTATGGACTCCTCGAAAATTTCAGGACCCAGAATGCCCCTGAAATCTTCCTGACACACTTGTTCACACAAGCACCTCACAGCAGGAAATTTCCCTGTTCCGTCTCAGGAGGCAGGACATGATGTCAAAAGGAGAACACATAAATGGCAACAGCATCTGACATTATGATGACAGTCTTTGCCTTTATGTCCATGCAAGGTGTTATTGGACGTATTCATAGTATCAGTGAATTTGTGGTGAAGAACATACTTGCAAGTAAAAATCACTGATGATTGTACCATTCGCTTACCAGTCACATGATGAATTCATCATCACCCTGCCCACTTGCTCACAATATATTTCCTTAATATTACACCCTGCGTTGGAGGCTAAAGGGATAGTTTGATATTCTTGAAGTATGGTTGTATGAGGTATTTGTCATTATTAAGTGTATTGGCCACAGGAGGTGCCGGTCAGCTTGGCGAAGTGCGAAATCCTGCAGTTAATTGAGTGTTCGCATGAAGCTGGCTGCAGAAGCTTGAGGGGGTTTATAACTCATACGATTTTATGAAAGATAAGCGTTATTCACCTATAGTCACTGAGCACGTAACAAAAGTGAGACGTTTAAATGATAGTGTTACAACATAAGGAGTGGAGGTCCCTGTTATATGATAAAACTTTGCTCATCCTTCGTATTGTTGCTGTGAACAAAGAGCCCAGAGCCATTGCAACATCCCTTTGTTCAAATCAAAGACACTGTTAACTTCTTGCAATATGAGTTTCAAACTACAATAATTAACTCTCAGTGCTGCATGGAACATCCCAACAGCAGATCCCATCCACTGGAAATAATGAGATTCCCTCTCACTGAGGTTCTCATCAATGAAAACCCATCTCAGGCCATGACTGTGTAGTGGAGAAAGACACTTGGCGGACATGCCAATCTAAAAGATGTGAGTTACATGAAGAGGAGGCAGAGAGGAAGGAGAAGAGAACGAGGATCAGTGCCATCACTAACAGCCACAGTGGGATGAGGATGGGGACAGGTGTACTTGTCCAAGTCCTTGACATCATGAAGAATGTCCAATGTACTGACTCTCCTAATGATATATTCTTTCTCCTCTCACTTCCTGCTAAAGGTCCCACAGGGTGTGTGATTAGCTGGTGTCTCTTCTTCTGTATAGGCCCATATACTGAATGTGTGTGTGAATAGCGAAGCTGTGTGTGTGTGTGTGTGTGTGTGTGTGGGGGGGGGTTAATGTGGCTGCTTTGCCAATATCTAAAAGTCATAACTATGAATGAAATTGGCTTTAGTTGTATGAGTTAACAACAGAGGAATACAATTTAGTCTTAGAACAATCCATTAGCAGGGAATCAGAAAAAGCAGAAAGGGGGAGCAAAAGTGAAGTGAGAGAGAGCAAGTGAGCGATAAAGACAGTGGCAGAGAGTGTGTGAAAGAAAAAAAAGAGTGTGACACAGAGATGGAGAATATCGAGGTGTCAGGATCCAATGGCCAGCCAGACACTGTATGTCGCTGAGCAGGAGAGGTAATGAGAGCAGTGGTGGAGAGGAGAGAGGCCAGAGGGCCGGACGAAAAGGCCAAGTGAGAAATTGAGAGGTTGAGTAAGGGAGAGGAGGAGGAAGGGAGGGAGGGAGCGATTGATGTGTGTGAGAGATGAGGGAGGAAGAGGATGGGGAGGAGGAGGGAGAGGGGGTGTGTGGCTGAGCAACCCGCATGAGTGGCTCTTCATCATGTGAAGTAGCTTAAGTTGATGGCTCTGTGTCACATGCCCAGACGCTGGCACACACACAATTACGGCGAGACAAAGCACATACACAGAGATCACACACATTCGTCAAAGCTCAGATGGGTATCCGACAGGAAGTGGGGCTTCAGACTGGTTGATGGCAGGCAGTGATGTTTGTAATGATCACCTGATAAAATAAAAGACAGATGGGCTGGGAGATGGCGAAATGAAAGCAGAAGGGTAGGAAGAAGGGAAGAACGAGGGCGTGTCAGTCTCAAATAAAAGAAATGACTGTTACAGGCAAGCAAAATTATTTACACAAAAACAGATTGGTGGAAATTGACAAGAGAAAAACTTTGAAAAAAAGAGAAAATGCATGTATAGCTGGAGGATACAGTAAACAACAATCCTCCATTGGATCATGATGAATTGCTAATGCTGGTGCAGGTGGAAGGTTTGACAGCAACTCTGACTGCCTTGTAAAAGCAAAATAAAAAAAAATATGTGTCATTCCTTTTTTTTTTATTTTACCCTTTTCTATTACATCCAACTCTAGGAAAAGGTAGTGAGTGTGACAGTAACTGCTGCGTAGGAATCTGGGTCAGACATGACGTTTAATAACCAGGGAACAAGCTGATACTGTTTGATCACAGCAGCCTATTGTTCTGCCACGGATTATAGAGACAAATGGTGGCAAGAACAAGATTTAGAATAAACAATTTCCCCCCCAATGTCTGTAAAACAATGTGCGTGGGTGCACAGGTAAAATAAAACTCAGATACCTTTCACTGCTGGATTTTTTTTTTTTTCCCTGCTTGATCACTCTTGCGCACTCCCTCTCCCTCTCTCTGTTTCTCTCTCTCACACACACACACACACACACACACACACACACACACACACACACACACACACACACACACACACACACACACACACGCACACAAACAGAAGATTTTTGCAGGTACAGACACACGCCGGAATGAAAGCACCCGCACACAATCAGGATAGCCCGTCAGTGAGCTGCACCTCTACTGCCATCTAGAGTTCATGTGTGGAGCATACCCTGGATTGATTGCACTACAGTGATGAGAGGTATGAGTCCTGATGTTTGATTGTTGTCTCTAAAGCTATTATTGTGATTTTCTACATACACACAGGCAAGGGGTGTGGTTACCAACATCATGAATGGCACATTATTTGTTTCAAGTTCACTTCTGTATAAACCAATACAAAATAATATGTATTTTTTAAGACTGGAAAAGGGCAGCAGAGGGATATTTTATAGAATCAAAAGGTGTATGCATGACGGGCAAAAAATGTGTGTGTGCGTGCGTGCGTGCGTGCGTGCGTGCGTGCGTGCGTGCGTGCGTGCGTGCGTGAGTGTGTGTGTGTGTGCGTGTGTGTGTGTGTGTGTGTGTGTGTGTGTGTATGCTCAGGCAGCAGAAGCATCTGACTCATGATTTGATGTTAAAGAATGGATGCAGGGGGAAATTGTAAGTTTTACGTCTCAATATCTCAACTACCTCCTCCAGAGCTTAATAAATAACATATTGGGTCTTTTTGTGTTTAAAGTCGTGTTGCCATAAAGTAGTGCAACTATTCCTTAAGAAACAACAAGCAAAACTAGTAGGATTTTTTTTTTATCGAACTACTTATGCTCTTCCTATTTTGTGTTTTAACACAAACAATATATGTATCAATATATGAGCAATAGAATTTCTGTTAGATAACTTTATTTATATATTTGAGACCTGCTGCCACTCTCTATGCTAACATAACCTGCAGGCTCCAGGCTCCTCCAGGCTTCCGCTTCATATGCACAAAAACAAGTGTTGTCAATCTACTGACCAAACTTAAGGGTATAATAAAGTGGTCAAAATGTCAAACTATTTCTTAATTAATGAAGCACAAACAACCCCAACAAAATATGGGAAATAAAGCATTGCAATAATTAAAATAGTCTCTTATACTATCTTTACAGGCTCTCGTTTTACATTCCCCTTCCCCACATCTGTACTATCTGACACAGGCACAGGCGCTGACTACTGTTTGGTGGTGCCAAATGGGATTTAATAAGCGTTGTTTATCTTTGTTCATTAATCCAGACCCCAACAGTAAACATCCAGATTTTTAGTTAATCATCACTGTATCAGGCCACACCATCCGCTAATGCTGATTATCTGTGGATTAATGGCCATCTAAACACACACATTTCACCACACATATAGTTGCAAAAATACAAGAGAAGAAATTCAGGTTCATACATCTCTCTGCCTTCTCTGTCTATCATAAATATATACAATTTTAGCCATGAACACACACATAAACAGTACAAACATGCATACATAGACACAGCACTTGGAATGGACAGTTTCTGTCATCGCAGCACTTTCCCAAACAGGCTCTGATTAAACAGCAGCTTAGAGCGCTTTAATTTCATGGAAGAACAGACAGCGAGAGAGAGAGCGATGGAGGGAGAGAGGGGGCTACAGATGCACGGACAGAGGGGAAGGAAAAAAGCGAGAGAGAGCGAGAGAGAGAGAGAGAGAAAGAGTTGGGGACCGATAGAACAGAGCGAATGGAACACGCAGCAGCAAAAGAGTAGGTTGAAAGCATGGATGGAAGATGAGAGAGAGCGAGAGAGACACAGTAAAGAGGGAGATTACTTGAGCCACAGAAGGCAGCAATGATAGACAGGATGTGGGGGGAAGAGAAAGAGGACAGGGAGGAGAGTGGGGGCACAGGAGGAAGGAGATAAGAAAGACAGAAAGTGAGAGGGAGATATAAAGAGAGAGAGAGAGTGAGAGATCTAAGGGCTTGTCCAGAATTTTAAAAACTATGAACAGGGGGTGAGGAAAGGTTGGGGAAAAAAACATGCTGCAGGCAGGTGGAGGGCTTCAATATTTCAGTCACATAAAACATTTAAATCCTGGCTAAAATCTGTGAGTACTGCGTATTTGTGATTATACTCCAACATGCAACATGCTTCCTCTTCTCATCGCTGTCTCTACACTAACACATGCATATGCAGCCTATAATACTTTCATGACACACATGTTGGCAGTTAGCGGAGGGACGGAGATTATTAGGGGATATCAGCCGAGGGGATGTGACCCCAGGCCACACCGTCACTCCACGTCCAACGCACAAGTGAGCGGGTGTGTGGGGAGAGCCTATAGCAAAATGAAACGAGTTAAGCTACCAGCCTGGAGCAGTTTAAGTGGTGTGTGAGCGTGTGCATGTGTGTGCGAGTATTTGTTGAAGCATTTCTCCGGTTTCATATAGATTTGCACGCTAAAGTGTTTTCGAAGGGCTTTTAGCATTCACAAAAGACAATGTGGACTATGCAACTGCACACACAAACACACACACACACATACAGATATACATAACAGGCTTTCAAAATGCAGGGTTTTATAATATATGTTAAAGTACTCTGAAATCCATTTCCTTTGAAGAGCTCACTGTGGCCTTAAGGAGCACTGCACAGGAGCAAGCTATGGTACCAGAATAGTAATAATATATGAATATGTATGCCGCATTCTCCATTCTGGACTGCCTATAGATGGCACGGGACCTTTACTGCTGGAGGTTTGAGTGCTGAACTAACTTCTGTGTGTGTGTGGAGTCGGTTTGTGCACAGAATATAGATACAAAAGCCTCTGTGCATGTATTGCCCTTACCTTTACAGTCTCGGAGTTGACAGAAATAATGATGCAAAGATGTTTCAGTGATCTGAGGATGAACGCAGAGATCAAACACTGTAGTAGCTTCCAGGTGATCTAACTGCTGAGTTTTTGTAACTTTGAATCTTTTATGTTTCCGATATTCTACAACTGTCTGGGGCCACTTTCAGGAATGCACCTCTGAAAACAGTTTTTGGAAAATGTATCTGCATGATGAAGAAGCTTGAAGATAGATATTGTATGATAACTGGAATGGAGGTGGTGTCTCGTATTAGTTGTCATGGTTGCAATCATGACATTCAATTAGACAAGACGTATCTTTCTCCATCACCTTCATTCTTCTGTCCATATCCTCTGTTGTCTTTTCATCTTATTGCATCTCTTTTCATGCTTTCCTAGCTTATGGATGGTGTTTGCTCATGTGTCATGACAGTAAAAAAAAATGGATAAGCAAAGAACTATTACAAATATGTTTTTGAATTGTCATGTTCTTCACAACAGCAGACATTCATGCTGAATTTAACCTAGGGTAGGGTAGGGTAGGGTACATCCATTCTTCCACTTTTTTTTTGCTGTTTATGGAAATATCTCTTTCACCCCTTCCTTGTCTAGACTTCGCATTCTCACATCTTCTTTAACCCTCCATTTCCAACCGCCAGTCAACTCTCCTCCTCTTCTTTTTCTTTCTTATCCTCTTTTTCATCTTCACTTTGTTTCTTGCATTCTTTTACTTGTTTATTTCTACCCCCCCCCCCCCCCCCCCCCCCTTCCTCCGTCCTCTCCTCTCCTCTCCCTCCACTACTCTTGAACAGACTGGGATAGATAAAGTAGAAGAGAAGCCTGTTTTGACTAGTGAGGGCTTCGGTATTTACAACCAAAGTGTGTGTGTAGCTGCTGATCAGTGGCAGCCTTACCCCAGGAGGCAGCGCACAGTGTCAGAGTGAATTCATTGCCCTACACCTTCTTAATATTAAGACTGTTTAAAAGTGCTGCTTAGCATTCTGAGAGCCTGTATCTCAGTGCTCCGAGTCAAATGTCCCCCTGCACTGATTCAGTTCAGATATACATACAAACAGAAACACTGGAGTGCATATAGAAATGTTGCCATAATCTCTTGTGCATACATATTCGGTCGTGTTATTGTTTCCTGATACTGCCCTGCTTGGACTAAATGTACCAAAAATGGTGCAATATTGCTCACCCAGGCACATATCTTTCTTTCAGCTGGACAATAACATGGCACAAATAAGGCTATTTGAGTGATCACCATGTCTCCTGTACATACAAAAAAGGGTCGTAAAGCCTGTCATATGGTAAAAATATATTCTTTAGCGATTCCTTTCCCTCCATCTCTCTCATAAAAAACGTAATATTTACATCTTTACAGCTGCAGCGGTACCCACAATGCAATTAAAAAGTAATTTAGGCAGTATTCATGTTGGATCACCTGTTTTGAGAAACACAAAAACAGAGTGAATTAAAAAATTTGAAAGGTAAGCAAACAGACACAGTAGATACATAAGTTTACTGATGAATGCACAAGCCAAAAGTTCAAACAAATCTACAAACTCAGATAAGAATACAGCTTTTTTCATGAATACATTTTACATTTTAATCAACATGTTGTGAGTATAGTATCTTTTTTCATTATTGGGGTGCCCCTAGAAATCTGATTGGTAATCCCAGTGGCCAGGACTAAATCCTGAACTATGATTGGACTTTTGTTCAATTTAACAATTTGTTACAGCAGGCTGCTGGTAGCTTCGTTTGCATTTTAATGTAGCCTATTTCTTTTGGTCAGTATTTTATAATGACTTTGGAAATAGTCCGTTTTCGATGGATCCCAATTGTGTACCTGAAAAAAATTGTCTTTAAGTCTTTAGAGCAATTTTAAGCTGTATGGGTTTTTTTTCCATTTCTTTGTTATGTCACATGTTCTGTACCATCTGAGGTCCAAACTGCACAATGTTTCATCGGATTGGTTGAAAAATATCAGAAATTGGGGTTACAGTTTTGCATAAAGAGTTTGTGGTGGGTGCAGAGGCTAAACCTAATCTAAATGTTGCCAAAGAAAGGGTAAGTAAATGCTTTTTATTCATATGTATGTGTGCGTTCCTAACATTTCTGGCCTACCCTGCAGAATTCAGTGGCCCGGTTCAGCCACCCCAGTCAAAAAAGTCTGTCTACACCTGCTGAGAGCCACTTCAGTCTGCATCACCAAATTGACAGGCACAGAATACATTAAATACAGTCTAAATATAAAATATAATGACAATGATTAAAAATAAAGACCACTGCTAAACTATCTTTAAAAATGTAAATAAATGTAACTACATCATCAACATCCATCTGCATGGAAAAACATAATTTTACATTTAGAGTTGATGTGGGAAAGTAAAAAAATGTTTCATGGTCGGTTTAAACAGCAGATTGAGAATTAGGGTTGAGCACCTCCGTGTTATTGGCCTTTTCCACAACAGGCGTGTTTAGATGAATTGTTCCTATACTGTATAATTTCACAGCTGGGAGGCTGTCAGTTTGCATCTGTGGCAGGATTTTTTTTCCATCAATAACTCTCACTTAATTGCCTTATTGCCTACTTTATTATTAGGGTACTCTGTTTATGTGATTAGTTCGGTTAATTGCTTCCTCAACTTCTGACAGCAATTAAATAAATGTACAAAAAAAAAAATCATCTCAACTGATATTAGATAGATGAGTTTGTGAAACTTTTGGTACAACTACAAAACAGATGATGAAGTTACACTGAGGTATTGAATGGAGCCTGTTGAAAGCTGCAGACCTTTTAAAAAAAGGTCAGAGGCTTGACAGCTTTCATTATTCTTCTCAAATTATTCTGTCTTTTTCATAATGAAAAACAGTACTATTATTGACGTTACATTGATGTACATTGGTTCAGTTCAGACTGTTTCTGTCAACTACTCAGGGTCAGGAAAAAAATGACATGAACTCTATGACTTTTATGTGACAGAAACAAAGAGTAATCCAAATAATAACTTGTGAAAACCCGAGATAAATGATATTTGGGAAAGCTTTTTTAATGAAGGCTTTGGTTGGAGTTTTAATTGATTGGATCTTTTCTCTGGTTTCTGTGTTGGGATTTGAGATAGTTTTTGGCCATTACCAAAATACGAATAATAATTAGGATTGTTAATATCTAAACCAAAAACACATTATTAATATATTTAATAATTACAGGGCACAGGGTGACCAGGTGTCAAACACGGCAAATGTTGGACAAAAACTATGTTTGTGCTGGACAATATGGGAGATGTTACCAAATGCCGAGAAGTAGTTTACACCAAATGCCGAGAAGTAGTTTACCCCTACTAACACATACACAGTATTTGACTCAACAACCGGACTCACAATCTAGTATTAAATACTCTTACTGAAAAAAATATAAATCATGGTATTTAATGATTATTTAGCATAGATATTTTTTAAAGCGATCCTCTTAATGTTCCCCTCTGACAAAACAACTGGCCCCAATTTGGTCCCCTCAGTAAAAGTGGTCTAGAACCGCCACTGCTTCTATAGATACCATTAGCTAATAATATCAACAACAATGCTTTTCCAGAGGCTGCTTTGGTTACACACACTTTATGCAGGTTGTGCTATCAAAACAGAGGCAGGTGCCAGCACTTTTTGCAATTTCTGAGTCTGAGCGGAGCCATAGTGTGCTGACCTGGGGCTGCACAGTGTGATGAACGTTAGCTTCATCTGTTGGGCATACCTCTTTTGGTTTCAGAAGGAATTTAGCCCATCCACAGATCTCTAATGAACAAGGCATTTCTTGTGAGACTCACATTTAATGTGTCGCTTCAAGTTGTATTCTCCTCCATGAGGGAAATGTTGCAAAAACCTTTCAGGGAATCCCTTCAGACTTTGCGGTTTCTTTATCTCCTTTCTTTGCCGTAGTTGCCATCATATTATGGCAAAAAGGGCATCCTGTTAGCTTTTGTTTTTGTTTTGTAGCAGTGTGGCATAAGGTAGGCAACGAGGACGGTGACAAGTTGGGGAACCCTTGACCAAGCATGTGGGCTGATTGATCGACATCTGAAAAGTGCCTTGGAGATAGCATCTCTTGCCTTCTACACACCTGTTGGATAAAAGAAAGTCAAGTCAAGTCAAGTCAGGTGTATTTAGATCAACCATTTCAGCTACAATGATATTCAAAGTGCTTCACACAAGACATAAAAAGCATCACAACTAAGGGAAACGGAAACATAAAAATATAAAATTGCAAAATCACTAAGACAAACAAATATTAAATACAAAATATATAAATAACCTCAAATTTGTAATGGTGATGTAATCTAATCTGAGCACCTTTCAATGTAATATTGCTCTACAGTCCCAGAATACAGTCTTGTCTTCCTGAGGGACAGAGAGTCACCTGCTGATCTTCCTGAGATTGATTGCTCAAAGTTTGCTCCGTCTATGTTCGGGCCCAGGACTAAGGCGCCCTGGAAACCCCACCAAGGGGTGCTGTAGTGTTGAAATCCACCCACAGTCGGTACAGTTCAACAATACACCAACTTGTTTTCAAAGATTGTGTTGGGTCTGTCAGTAATAGTGAATGATGACTATGAGTATTAGCAGTTTTCTCTAGTCCTTGACTTAAACAGCTGTTATATGCAAGGGGAGGAGCCAGATGTCTCGTCTGTAAACACAGCTGAGACAACAACACAGCCTGTGGGACTTGCGCTTCTCACTCATTGTAGACAGTGGTGACTTAGAGACATATTTATAAAGGATATACTCGATTTTGTCCGTATTTATGTGTAAAATGTGGCACATTCTTCTTTCACAGGTGTGTGTAACTGGTGGGACAATGTGTAGATACATCTACCTTTTGGGGACCAAGGTTAGCTTTGCCCCCTGCTAGCTGGTGCAGGTTACGAGGCCATGTGGCACAACTTACTTTTTCCACTATTTTGTTTAAAAAATTATAACATTTTTCACATTAACAAAGCAAATATTAAACACACTCTCTAAAGCTAATACTGCCCAGACCTAAGCCTCATTTGTAAAATCGCTCTGTCTGCGATTATCTGAAGAAAAGTCAGACGATGGGGAATCAAGAGTAAGAGTAACCGGCCCAAGTCCTTTGTCTGCCTGGACGGCCCCAACACAGCTAAATGTGTGTCTTAATGTATCTTTATGTATCTAGTTTACTCTCTCTTTTATTTTTAACTGTTTTCCCTCCTGGGGACAGGTGTTGCAAATTAGCATCGACTGTAAACACTATGATACTTGCATTGGATTGCTGTATTCAGTTTGTCTATGTATATTGTAACTGTTTTTGCACAAAGACTACTGTTTTTTTTTTTTTAAATATGATGTTAATTTATGGACTTGTCCATCCATCTCATACCTAGTTTATATTTGGCTCCACTTCTTCTAATAGTGCTGTCTTTATTTTGCAAAAGAGAGTGTTTTAAGATCAGATTTTCTAAGAGTTATATCATTTTCTACATACATTAGTGTTCACATCCAAGCAGAATTTTCAGTGTAATGTGCATTCACAGTAATCTGTAGTTTTGCTGCCCCCTTACTGTGGATGAGATCCCCAATCCAGCCTGAAAATGATCTGGTAATCACACCATGGTGTATGATTGGGGGATTGTTGGGATGCAGGATGAAGCTGAGGGGGGGAAATACAGTAAAGTGTCAAATGTTCACATGTTCACATGTTCACGCTGTTTTATGTTATACCTCCCTTAAGACATGTGTGGGAGGGACGTTTGTGTGTTGCTGTGTAAATGTGTGTGTGATCCAATTATTAAACTGTACGACCATAAATCTTGTTTGTGCTGGACGCTGAAATTAACCAGGCAACACCAAGATGAGAAGTAAATTACACGACAAACGTAAATTTGATTTATGGTAATTATGCTGCAATAAGGAAGCTGGAGCTGCAGTGTGCATGCAGACTGTGACAGTTTCACCTGACACCAAACTCATACATACAAATGAAGCTATTCTAAACATAGAATGTGAACAGAGATTTATGCACCATGCAAACAGATAAGCCAATAGTACATGGCTGGTTGCTTTGGACCAATTAATGTGTGCAACACCCATGAACATACACATGCTGTATGCATATAAAATATACTGTATGTTAGCGATTATCATAACCTCAATTACGAGTTCAAACCCCCAATAAGTGACCCCTCAATCTCTTAAGACAATGTATGTGGGAATTGTTGAATTGCACTTTAATAGTATCACAAATAATATGCAGTTGTGCGTGATATATGAACACAAACACCTCATCATCAAGATTTATGCACACATTTTAGAAACCTGCAGGCTGATTGAATTTCACATTAAAACACGGAGCTTAATGACAGGAAAAACAACCATATTATATACTGAAGCTAAAAGGTATAAATATTGTTTGAACGAATGCACATCCTTGATAACACATACGCCAACAAGATAAGTATTCTGCGCCAGGAGGCCGGTATAGCAATGCACGTTAATCACAGAGTTCATCTCATTTCCTCCCCGCTCTCCTTTATCACTGGCTCTGTTCT